>NW_009186771.1:0-430 GCF_000690835.1 Fulmarus glacialis
TATTTTATTTTATTTTATTTTATTTTTAGCTGAAACAGAGACTGCCATGAAGAATAAATACAATTCTGCTTGCTTGGTCAACTAGTAAAATTGTGGGCCAGAAAAAGATGGAAAAAAATAATAAATTGTTTCTTAAGCCAGGCTACAATTTCTCTTGGACAGAGACTATGTTATACAGAGACATTTGGTTTTTAGTACAGTGAAGACCTGAAGGGAATTTAAACACCTTTGTCAAGGAAAGGACCATTTAGTCCCATGTCCTCTTTGCAGCTATGATCAGAAGCAGATGTCCGTGTATGAGGATAGGAATAGGACAAGCATAGAAAGACATATAGAAAGGGCAAGCATATAAGGACAGGGGAAGCACACATGTCCCTGGGGACTCTCTTAGCTTCCCACAGTTTGCTTATTGACTCTGCCAAGGAAGAAA
>NW_009186771.1:681-1041 GCF_000690835.1 Fulmarus glacialis
AATCCTGTGTTCGGTTTTGGGCCCCTCACTACAAGAAGGACATTGAGGTGCTGGAGCGTGTCCAGAGAAGGGCAACGAAGCTGGTGAAGGGTCTAGAGCACAAGTCTTATGAGGAGCAGCTGAGGGAACTGGGGTTGTTTAACCTGGAGAAAAGGAGGCTGAGGGGAGATCTCATCGCGCTCTACAACTACCTGAAAGGAGGTTGTAGCGAGATGGGTGTTGGTCTCTTTTCCCAAGTAACAAGCGATAGAACAAGAGGAAATGGCCTCAAGTTGCGCCAGGGGAGGTTTAGTTTGCATATTAAGAAAAATTTTTTCACTGAAAGGGTCATCACACATTGGAACAGGCTGCCCCGGGAAG
>NW_009186772.1:0-7515 GCF_000690835.1 Fulmarus glacialis
ACGGGTGCGCGTGTAAGCCCCGCCCCTGCGCGTGCGCACACGCGTGCACACCCCGGTGCGCGTGCAAGGCCCCTGGCGCGAGCGTGGAACCTCAGCAGCTGCAGGGCAAATTCCAAAATACCAGTTTCATCAGCTCTGGTGCATGAGAGAAAGGAAAGGATTTGTAAGGAAATGATTAAAATAAATTAATTTCAGTACAATGGGCAACCGAGTCTGCCACGGCCAGGAGGAACTTGGGGAAGTTTCGCTGAAAGCTGCAGAAAGTTGGCCAACAAGCACCGCTGTAATCACATCAGTAATTCTCCTTTAGTTGAGTCGCCACCAACGGCGTTTTCGGTGTAACATACAAAATCACCGAGTTTGAGAATGAGAGAGGGATGATTGCCAGAGAACGAACACAAATGTGCAAGTCCGCTGGGAAATCACAGACTTGATTATTAACACGATCTCTACAGCTGCAGAGCTCCGGATCAACCCGTGTTTTCCTGCGAGAAGGAATGGCGCTTTGAGCTACAGTCAGGGCTGCTTCGTTTCCAAATAAGCAGCTTTTCACCTCATTCTCTCCCCTCATTTGTCACCCTACAGCCCAAATCCCTGCCGGACGCTGCCGAGCAGCTGGGTCAATGCTATTTGACAGTGCAATCCTACAGGCTCGCTGGGTAATGACCGGAGACGGACACTGCTCGGAGGTGCCCTCATTTAAAGACATCTCTGCCTTCCCTGCCATGAGGCGGTGGCGAGGGCCCCCCAGGTACTCCTCTCGCACAGATCGAACTGCTCACAACAGTCCTTCACACCAGCCTTAAATTAAACTTCTAAGACACTTAAACCACTCACGCCACTTTTCTGGGTGCTCACCATGGCGCAGACCACGCACGCACATAAGCAGAGAGGCCACATGTCTTCAGGAAGTTATTTATTGTTAAAGAGACTGGCTGTGTCGCAGCCCCGAGGTGCTGCTACATGGGTGTCCCCGTGTCCCCTCACACTGCGCCTGTTTCTCCTTTGCAGCTCTCGCTCTTGCCTGCCACTCTCTTCTCTGCTTTAGCCTCTCTGGTGCTCTCAGCTTCCGCGCCTCCTGAAAAACCTGCGGGAGGAGCATAAGGAGGTGAGAGAAGGGGAGAGACGATGCTGCCTGCTGCCGAGCAGAGCTGCTCCACCACCGCTGCTTGCTGCTGCCGGCAGCACGGATCCGAGTTCCTGCAGCAGAGGCCAGGAGGCACGCCGTGCAGCAACATCAACTCCTGCCCGCGTGCCTCCCCCGGGACTCTAGCCAGCCCTGTTTTCAGGGTACCATTCGGAGGTATTCCGTTATAGCTACCCAGTCTTTTGGTAATAATTTATTGAGCTGAAATTTAGTATTTACAGACTGAAGGCACGTCCAGCTTTTTGATTCTGCTGTTACCCTAAGGTGTATCGCACACAGCCGTTACACTGATGTATTTAGAGCAAAAGAGAGCAGGCAGTGGGTGTACGCACATTTCTGTTCCAAAGCTGCCATCAAATTTAACTGTCTCACATATTAGTTCCCCATACCAGGCTCTGAAAAGAAGCTGTTTTGAATCATACATTTCTGAGCAAACGAGTAGCACAATTTGAAGTTCTCAGGCACAGTACATCCGCAGCACATGCGTCACTGCCCACTACATAACTGTCTTTTGTGGAGTTCTTTGCCGAGCTTATATACTGCTCTACAGATATTATCATTGTCTCCTCATATTCAAAGCATGGATTAAAAGGACTTATCTATCAGTCTTTTCCTACTGACTTAATTGTGCCCTTTTATAAAGAGATTTTTTCCGACTCCAGTGACATGGCTCTCTCTCTGTATGGCTCCATACCTTGAGACAGAAAGCCTTCTTCACCACCCAGCGCTTGGTGATCCTTCTGCAGTAGGGCGGGGGTAGGGTGTACTGGATATTCAACTGCTTGCAGGTGTTTTCAAAGGTATCATAGCGGACACGGCGAAGATATGCAAGTAGCTTCTTCCGGCGATCTATATCCATCAGCATGCGACGACGGTTATTTTTATCCTGCAAAGGACTCAACGTTCACTAGACTGCAGAGAGATTATACTTCCATTCCAATAAATTACTTAGAATAGACCAGATTATGGCTGAAAGGAAACAATCAGGTTAAGGACAGTATCTTAGAACAATTTTTCTTGGCAGTTACTGCAAGCACATTAGGTCACTACAAGGAGATCTGAGATGACTTAATTTACTTTTCACTGAAATGGCTTTCTTCATTCTGTGTCTGCACCTTCCTCCCCCAACCCTGAAGACTGTTTTCAACTTGTACACAGTTTCAGGCGGTGGCAAAAGCTGCAATGGCTTGGAGGCAAAGGCTGTAGGGAAGGTCTACTGGCTAAAAACCCTGCTTCCCCTGAAATGTATTGTTCCAGAAATAACACAGAAGCATTTACCTTTGTTTTTCCAGAAATTAAATGTGAAAATAAAATGTGACTCAGCTCTATCTGACCATTTGGGTTGTTCTTTGGAAGAGAATATGCATAGCTTAAGCCATACCATTCAGGGCAATCCCCCATGGGAGAAATTTCCCTATCCTATACAAGCAATTTGTATACAAAGCAGGCTTCATCCAAGCAGTTTCAAAAGGTCTCTTCTGCTGAAACATTTGGTACAACTTCTGGCTTCTTATAAAAACTGAATTCTATTCTGTTTTACCCTTCAAGCTTTTATGATTAACAAATAATTATGCACTTTTTTCAAATGCAGTTGACTAATCCATTTCCCACTTTTTGCACTTTTGCAGAAAGTCTCTTTAATATATCTTGTTCATAAACTTGTAGTTGTGATGTTTTGAATTTGGGCTCTGAACCCAGGTAGCTTTAGGTAGGAAAGTGGTTACTATGACAGTAACACAGTCCTGTCCACTAAAAATGTTCATAGGCAGAACAAAGAGAGAATACAGCTTGCTGAAGCGATAACATTAATTACATTGAAAACTAAGCAGTGAAGCCACATCTGCAGCAAGGATAAATTTAGCTAAACTCCATTCACAGCTATCTGCTCAGCCACTTCCACCAATGCAGTAACAAAAAAGAACACACTCCACACTTCTGTCGGTGAGAACGTAGCTGTGACTGAGCCAGCAGCTTCCCAGACTGGCACCAGGGAACAGTTATAACTATTTTATAAACCTTCTTAGGAAAGCCATAATCCCCAGAATTAAAATCCTTTTGTTCTAAACTGAGAAAACAACCTGAACAGCTGCTGTCTCAGATGTGTGGGCTCAGATTACTGATAGTTACCTTGGGATGCCTCTGAAGATGTTCCTCGTAAGTGCGTATCTTGGCAGTCAACGTAGCAACTATAAAGAACAGACATAAGAAGCCGTATGAGAGTAGAGCTTTCCAGGGTGAGACAGTATCATTTGCATTCCCTTCAAATTGCCAGTTGAGGACTGCTGTTCTTATGGGTACACACTGCACCACAGCAAGTATTACCGCACAGCCCTCTGAATAAATGCAAAACAAACCACAAAATATAACCTACATAACCTGAGTCAGAACTATTACTATTATGAAGCTGCTTAATCAGAGGTTAAAATTTTAACAACAGATCATATGAATTTAGCTGTAAAATGCCTCTTGCATTACTGATAACTTTACATTCATTTCACTTCACTTCGTTTAAGCTTTGGAGGAACAGACACAAATTAAGAGGTTCTTTCTAAGAGCAGCAGCCAGCTCTTTGTGATTTCAGGCTTTGGAGAAAGGTGCTGGTGGCATCCTGAGAAACTGGAAGCCTTTATGAATGATAAAGGAGCACATCTTGGTCAATGGCAGCGTGGCCTTCATCCCTGCACTGTCCCTACACTGTGCTTCAGCCAGAGCTCTCTGATGCAGAGGGAAATTTGGGTTCCATGGCTAAATCTAGTAGTTCATTTTGGTAATGAATGCAGTGCAATGCTTCAAGTCATATAAGCACTTCAAGCAGAATAATGCACGTTGCCTTTGGAGGGTGGATATGGAGTAGGAATTTGGAAATCATCCTAGCAGACATCTGCCAGTAAGTGCTTGCACTGTCTCTGCAATGTTCCCAAACTCTGAACAGGTCCTCCAGGGCATACTGCAGGCTACCTGCCTCTCAGGTGCTCTCCTAAGGAGATTCTCCTAACTGATACAGGAAGCTTGAAGTGCTGGGGTGGGAATAGCTGAATAAAAGCAGAGATGTAACATCTGCCAACAATATCCTTCTACTTTTTTAACTTACCTTGCACCTCAAAGGAGCCATTGTCGTTGGGAGACCTCCTGACCTTCTCCACCAGCTGCTGTGTCTTTATTTTCATCTTCTCCTTCTGTGGATAACAGAAGAGAGCTTGTCACTTTCTCAGGAACACTAAATGTCTGAGACACCCCAGCTCTCTTCCCAAATGCCCAGATAAAGGCTTTGTAATTAATAGCTTTACTCAATGTCCATCACAAAATGTGTAAAAAAAGCTGCAAAAAAGGACCTACTGCTTGTGGGACACTGCTCAGAGCACAGCAGCGAAGCAGCACAAAAAGATCTCTGGAACACAGAATCGTTCAAACCAAGAGTCCAGGCACACCCTTCGTCCCAAGATTACAGAAGAAGGGTGTTGAAGAGGCCCCGCTGCTCTCATGAATGGAAGAGAGAACTGAAGCTGATCTCACATGACAGTAGCCTTTACTTTTCGCATCTTTTTAAGCTTAAGTTGCAGGCAGCAAGAAATGGTAAGATCTTTGTGCTACCTTACGATTTGCTTAGTTTATTTTCTGGGCATACAAAAAGCAAAAGTAGTTTGAAGAACATCTGCTGTCCAGTGTACTATTTTCTAGAACACAGGCCAACTATCATCAATAACATAATGCAGCTCATCTCCCCTGTGATTGCCTAATATTTTGCTCTCTCATTGTAGTATGCAATTATTATCATAAAGAAGACTGCATTATAAATTTTAAGAGCATACAAGACTTATCACTCTCATGTATTTAATAGCCCCAGATTTGCAGTCACTGAGCAACACTTAAATTAAGTGAAGGGCATTTAACAATATAGAGAAGTCTCACACAAATGTGCTTACTAAATCTTCTAGGTTTTTTTATGCAAGTAGAACGAAACTAACCTGGCTTGCCATTTCGAGTGACAACAGTCTTTTCACTACATCATCAACACTGCAAGGAGATTGCAGATTAGTTTATAAGCTAGAAACGAAGTATATTTAACAACAGAAATGAGATTAGGTTTTCAGAACATATTAATTTTTCTCAATTTTAATTTACTCCACAAATTTACAGCAACTCTCCTCCCCTCCCAAACCTGTCAGCCATAAACTCTTTCCTGCATTCCTAAGAAAAATCATGGCTGAGATTACAGAAACATCGAGTAGTTTTGCTGCTGCGGGAAGCACAGTTATTTCAAATGATGATGAACTCTTATCAATTCCAAAAACATTATGTGCAAACTGGGTGCAGAAGATTAACCCCCAAGTAAGTGTGCAAGGATAAAATAAGTAATTTTAAGGCTTGCTCCTTCAAAGATCTGTGAAAGTCTCAGTTACGCCACTGGGGGCTCTCCATGCACCACACATGAGCAGTTCTGGAATCAAAGCATGAAAATGCTAAACTCCAGGTCCAAATTTCAGAAGCAGCCATTCATTTTGAGTTGTTTAACTATACACTCTCTAGCACCTAAGTTCAAGACAGACATAGATTATTTCTAAGAAGATTATTTGTAGTATTTCAAGATTATTTCTTTTTTCTATGGACTACAAAGTCCACAGAAGATGTCGGCAACCAGCGCTTAATCTCACATTAAGTAAACAAAAACCTTGCATAACCCTAATCAGCGACTGCTTTTGCAAATTTTACTTTCAAAACGACTTCGTAATTTTTCTGCTAAATTGCATACCAGTGATTACAGAGCATTAATTAATTACTAAGCAGGTGACAGCTTCCACGTATTGTGGGGGTGTGTGTGTGTAAGATAAAATCTCTGAAGAGAATAGTCATTCCCTTTCCCTGTATCATACCTATTTATTATTGGGACATTGGCATAATCTTTCTTCAGCATTGTGGGAGGAAGATCATCCAAATGGCTGGGGATGTCTACAAAGAGAAGGTTAATATTTGAGGAAGAGCAGTACAAAGTCAGAGCTCTGAATAAGCTTGCAAACTAGACCAGAGGAAGCAAGTTGCAAAGAAAATAGACTGTATGCTCCAAACAAGAAGGAAGAACTTAAGAGGTCAAGCTGAGATGTCAGGAAATGAGTGAATAAAATTGGGGCCACTCTCTTGACTTCAGCACTCGGTGTATAGTCCACCAAGATCAGTGATCTCTTGCTAATGACAATTCCTAATTTCCCACACATTCATGAGCTGCTGAATTTTCTGAGTAACTTTTGAGCTTGCAAGGAATTATTTCTAGAAGCACAGAACCACAAAAAAAGTTTACAAAGGGACCTTATGGAGTTTCTACTCCAATCTCCCCTTTAAAGTGGGACTGTCATCATTTCTTTGTCTAGCAAAGCCTTGAAAACCACTGAGGATGGATATTCCACAGCACGAAGCGTGTTCCCACGCTGTACTGCCTTCCCAGTGAATCCTTTTTCCTTTTGTGTCCAGCTGAAACATCTCCGAGCTGCTATTTGGGACCACTGCCCCTCATTACATTGTTTGGCACTACCAAGAAGAGTCTGGCTCCCTCACCCTTGATGATGAGTTCTGCATCTTTAAAGTGAAACCCACCAATTTCTCCAAATACCACCTCTTCCTGCATTAGGGTACAACTCTGATAATGTCAACAGTAAAACATTTTGCCACATGGTCCCATTAATCCTGACATACCTTTCCTCTTTCTTCTCACAGGTCTGGCGTAACATCTGGCTGTCTGAACAAAGGGACTGCATGCTTGATGGAAGAAAGCAAAGATTTATCAGACTTGCGTGCACTTTTTTAGCTATGTACACATTAAATACTGCTTAGTCTGTACTAGAAAACTGGTCAGAGTACTCAGACTCGAAGGGCCAGTGGCCAGCCAGGTCTTTTGTCCCAAAGGAGCGCAGAAAAGTTCGGTGTGGTTCTCACACCGGTGCTAAAACAAACAGGCAAAGCTGTGCCGCTTCAAGGTGATCTGAACCCAAATGATAAGAAGAACAGAGCAGCAGGAAGAGATTACAGAGACTGAGCAGAGAGTGCAAGGGCTCCCCAGCTGAACTGTGTTCATTCAGAGGGTTTAAACTGATGAACTAATCCAAGTAATTTCATGTGCAAGTTAGACGGGCTGCCTTGGACTACCCCAGCGGCAGAGGCAGAGAGACCTAGAGACAACCTTTGACCAGTACAGAGATGAGAATTATGAATGAGAATATTCATCAGCAGCCTGAACTGAGCCGTTCTTTGACCTTTCAAGAATGAACTCTTCCAACTGCTCTTTCAAGGCCCCTGCTACTGGAATCAATACCTGTTTCAGGTTAGTCACCTGTGTCTCAGACATGTTTTCAACTACAGACTTTGCCAGTCCACGTACC
>NW_009186773.1:0-8062 GCF_000690835.1 Fulmarus glacialis
ATGTTTGTGACAGTGTGACTGAGAGTTTGTGGGCCAGGGGGAGTGAGCATGTGCGTGTATGGGGGGCAGGGAAGGGTGTCTGTGGGTGTGTACTGAAGACCACTTTGTACAGGAACAAGCCATGCACGGAGAAATGTTTTTTGTACCAGAAATAGCACTGCCTCATAGGCTATTGGAAACACCAGCCTGCTGTCGCCGGCATTGTAACTCAGAGCTGCCCCTTGCAAGGCAGAGACAAGAGCGTCCTGGCACGGCCTCCACTCCCCCGCCAGAGTGCCCGCGGCAGAGCTGTGAAGCTGATCCCTCCGATGCCACAAGCCAACCGTACAAGTGCAAGGGCAGGGTCCAGAAAATTAAGCCGGCGCAAAACCTGCTGAGGTGGGGGCTGGCTGCATTCGGACTCGGCCAGGTGGACTGGAGGGGCGGCTCAATGTGTGGGACTAGGATAGGTTTTTCAGCAGCTGGGATTCCCTGGGAGGATCCCTCCTACCTCCCTCTGTGCTGGCAGAGGCCATTCCCAGTGACTCACCTCTATCTGCCAGGGAGGAAGTGGTAGGAAAAGACAGCTGTAGTCAGGGAGGGATTGTACCGCCATCCCACAACCCTCAGCGGGTTTGTGACCTGCTAAGCCACCTAGTTTACAATGAATCTGGAGCCTCGCTCCCTGACATCTGCATGTCCTAAAATGCAGGGACTAGCTTTGCATCTCCTGAAGTGCAGGGTAGAAGCCAGAAAATGCCTTTTTTCCAGTGCCCAGGAAAGAGGCAGGGCTGCTGAGCTGAGCTGTGCAGAGCTTTGCTCTCTGGCAAGGCTGCAATTAGATGTGCTTAGTCAGCCCTCTCCAGCAACGAGCTCAGTGAACATCACATTTTGGTTCCTGGGGAAAGTTCCTTTTGGGAGTATTGCCAGGAAACGCTTACACTGTTGTTCTTTTTTTGGAGAAAGCTTAATAAGAAGAAGAGAAAAAAAAAAAAAGAAAAAGAGTGCCTACAAATCTAGGTTGGTCTATTTTAGTCTGACCTCTTCTGAAACCATTACTTTGCACATTCAAGCTGACTGTCATCTCTATCCAAAAATAGCCCTGCTGGATTCCCAGTCTCCCATGCGGGTCCTTCCCCGTTTGACTTCCAGCCACAGTTAAGCCGTGCTGTGCTATTAAAGGCGCTGAATTTGAAGGTTGGGTGCAAAGTCTCTGCTAAGATGCAGGGCAAGCACCCAGCCAGCATGCCTGGAGGATTGCTCTAGGTGTAGAAAGGGGGATTCAGTGTCTAAGCACAGCCAGTGCTTGTTGTCCCTGCAGCTAGCAGGGGTGTTGCATGCTTCCAAACCTTGAAACCTTCCTTGTTGCACCAAAAGTTTCCTCATTGGACTTCCCACAGATAACTTCACCCCAAGCTCCCCTGCAGCCCAGAAAGACCATAGTGCGTATGATATAAGGATAGTTCATAATGCTACGCTAGCACCTCAGACCTTGCCCTGTTGATTCTCCAGACACACACCCTCAAATGTCCCCATGCACAGGGCTGCTCAATCGGGAAAGAAGATGACTGTGGCCTGTTTAGTTTGAGGCTGCTGGTCCCCTGGGTTGCCAGCTGGTTCTGTGTTGGGTGCTGTACTCCTGGCTGTGCCCATGGCTCCTCCTCACCCACCCTGTTTTATAATGAGACATTCGTGGACCCCACACATCCAAACCCCCGCACAGGACCAGCAAGCCACTGTTGCCCAGAAAGACCAAGCCACATTTGTACTACCAAATGAGACAGGGCTTGGCATCGGGTGCTGTCCCTTGATCAGCCAGGCTGTTTAATTACTAGCACGTTCTGGCACAGGTTTTGGCCTGTGCCAACTAGCCCTGTCCCAGTCATTGCTTGGGCAAGGGTGTTCAAGGATGAGCACCTGTTCCCAAGAGGCAATACAGTGGAGGTAACCCCATCTGGGACCAGGAGATGGAGGGAGAGTGTTTAGTCATGAGCTATATTGTGCCATGTACCCTTAAGGCCAGAGAATGGGCTTTGGCCCACTTTACTTACTCGTATAGCCTTGCCATAACATCGACATGTGGTTGCAGAGGCTGGTTTGTCCGTGCGATGCCCGGTGCTTCAAGGTGGGAGGAAGACCAGGCACTCTGGTTCTACTCCGCATCGGCCCTTGCTATAGGATATGCCTGACTGCCCCAGCCCTGCCCTGCCTGCAGCTGAATCGACATCTTGCACCAGCCGCTTCCCTTGGCAGATGCACATCGTTAGTGCAGGTGCCTGCGTGAATCAGGCAGTTTAGCTGAATGGGGGAAGGTGTGTTTATTGCCCATAGCAGAGCTGGTCTTCGCTCCCCAAGGAGTTGTTATGAAGGAGGTGAAGGAAGTGCTTATTTTAAAAAGCTGGCACTGGTGAAAGCCAAGGACACCTGGATCTTATCCTCTGTTTTGTTCTCTTTGTTTTTGATTTTGCCAGAGACAAGCCAACGCAGCGATTGTGGCTTGTAAATGAGGTGTGGCCATGACTTGGCTGGAGCATGGATCACAGCAGTGATCTATATTTAGATCACTCGTTTCTTGCCAGATGAAGTAAAATATTAAAAACAGCAGCTTAAATAAATACAACAGAAAAGCCACCACAGGAGTGAGCTGAACAGTGACCCAGTTTACAGGGGCACGTACATAGGAGACAAAATAGGAGTTCTAGTTGCAGAATAGAGGCCTAAACAGTATCTCAGTGAAAGCCCACTATCTTCCCAAAAGCAGAGACTCGGGCAGAGCACACTTGGCCACAAGATTAATGCTCGTGCCTCCCATCCCATGCATCTTTGATGCCGGGTCTGCATCCAACACATTCAGACAGAGCAGTGCCTGGATCCCTTGGTTCTGTGACTACTATCTCAGGCACAGCAGAAGGACCCTGAGAGGATCTCATGGGACCATCAGTGTCCTTCATTCCTTCATGTGTCCATGGTGTTCAAGCAAAACACTTACAATTTCACCCAACCCTCCAAGATTGCTTTCATCGAGGGCTGAATCCTATAGAATGGAGGCGTGAAGATAAACCACAAGATTTGCTGTCACAGCTCATTCTCAAAGCACCCCCAGCCCCAGTGCTCATGGGGATGAAGGGGCCAAAAACAGAGCTCCAGAAGGGAATATGGCTCTTCTTCGTGTGAGTTTACCCTGGGCAAGGGCCAGAGGAGTTCTGCGGGGGCTTTAACATAACCTCAGTGAAGACAAATTTTCTCATTTCCTTGTTTCTGTGAGCCAAGGACAAGGCTGTGTTCCCCTGAAGCACGGGTGACATTTGAGGAAGAAAAAATGTATTTCCCAGACTATTTTTCACTAAATCACACAAGAAAATAAAGATTACCCTGATCCTCCCCCTTCCACCTGCCTTCTCCTCCCTCCTCCCCAAGAATCCCTTCATGCCACATCCAGTTATGCCTCATTTACCAAGCCATTACACTGAATATTTGGCTTTCTCCACATCTGAGTGGGCAGATTCTCCCTCACTTTGGTCTCCGGGAGCACAGGGAAAGCTTTGAAGCCTAGCCAGGGGAGAAAACACACCGCACGCTTCACCATGCAGTAGCCAGGAGGAGATGCATGTTCTTCTTGCAGGAGCTCAAACTGACTCAACTCTCTTTTTCTTTCTTGTTTTCTTCACCTTTCAAGGAACTCATTGAGGTTGACAGTGAAGTGGTGTTTGAACTGGCTGCATACATCTTGCAGGTAAGCACCCACCTTCTCTCGCTTTGTGCTTCCTCGTGTTGTATTAAATCTCTTGACTTGCCAAATCCAAAATGGCTGTACAGAAGTGCAGGGGTTCACCCACTTGCAGGAGAAAGATGTCTTTATACATCTATATATCATTTATACCAATGCAAAATAGATACAGAAGGCTCTCAAACCAGACCTCTTCATGCATGGAGCGGATTCCACTGCCCAACATTTTGCACACATAAATGCATATTAAATTTGGACCCACAGAGATCTCCAAGACCCTGGGGTATGATGTAAAGCCAGAGAAAATCTAAGTGATGAATTTCCTAGGTGAAATCCATATATAATTGGTTCTTCTCCAGTGACTTTACTTGCATTTGTTTTCCCAATGGAACTTGGCCCTCTGATGATCTCCATAAGCATCTGTATATGCAACTGTCTGTATTCTCCAAGGTGGGCAGAAAGGCTTAAAGACTTCCAAAAAACCTTTCCAGAAAAAAAATTGTCTTTTAAAGTTCTGCTCCTCAGGAAGAGGGAAAGGGTCAGAGACCAAATTACCAGCAGTGTTTGGTAAATCTCTGGTTCCCAAAGAGGAACCTTTTCAGGGTAGTAGAGGTGTTTTTTGTGAAAAATCTCTTTTTAGCAGCATGACTGCAGGAGCAGATCAGAGATAATTGTCAGATGATTCTTGTTCACCTTTCACACAGTGTAGTCTTCATTTTTTTTCCCATCAGCCATGAAGCTATGAGGAGCCATGTGAGCAGAGAAGCCATCTCATCAGACTGCCCTAATAAATAACAATGCATTGCACTTCTATAGCACTTTCCCTGTTAAAGAAGCAATTAATGCGTAGGGATTTGAATCTTTATTAAACTCGTTTTATGTAACAAAAATGGAGCGAGAGAGTGAGGATGGGGGACTCAATTAAAAGCACATTATAGAAATTGCATATTGGCTGTTGGGGGAATACACATCAAACAACAGGCTCATTCTGAGAAGCAGCAACAGGGTTATGAATCTATTGTCTGTTCATCCTAATGAATAACTTGAGCGCTTAGTAATTCTACAGCCAGATCCAGATCTGCCACTCTAACCCTCGTTGCTGTGATTGTTTCTCATCACAGACAAACACAGGATGTTATGTGCATTCCTGTAGTAGTTTGATGTGTAAATTAATGAAAACAGTCAAAACAAGCCACACCTCTGCTGTCTGTAACCAGAAATTACTACAACCCATGTTTGTGACAGGATCCAAGCAAAACAAGAGGGATCATACTGCATTTTGTTTTACTTTTCACTGCAACATTCAGGTCAAAGAACTGAAGTATGGAGAATCTACCCTACAAAATTGTTTTTTAAATTCAGTATGCTCATCCCATATCCTTTGGGTTTTGCTTTGTGTTGAACTATAATCATGATATGCTCGAGGACTCCTTCCTATGAACCAGAGGAGAGCTTGTCTGCCCTTCAGTTCATCCAGAGGGAAATAGGAAGATAGTAAAGGACTGTCAGAACTCAAGTGATTTAGTCTGCAGCCAGATTTCAAATTGTTGTGTTACCAGAACAAATTAAAGTACCACCAAAGCTCTGAACTTTACCCCAGCCTCAGGACTGAAGCACCACTGGACGTGGGCTGACAGGTTTTGCGGGTGGATGGATGGATGTAAAGACAAAAGACCTGAATGCAAAACCCAGTCCTCTTGGCAGTGGAAGTTCCCTCACTGCACAAATTACATTATTGCACTGTGCTTTCTGTGTAGCTGACGGCAAATGAGGTGCGTTAGCATGCATCATATGAAATGCATATTGCCTATGGAAAATGCAAAATGCTATTACATCTATTGAGGAGGGGACTCACCAGATTTTGAGGTTCGCCAGATATGCAGTTAGACTAAGGTACTAATCTAACTACTGGAGTGGAACATTACCCAGTCCTTTAACATCAGGCTGTGATGGTAATAAACAGAAATATCTAGATATCTAAGTAAGGGAGCTAAATACTCCCACAAACACCCAGCAAGGAGTTAGAGAAGCCTGTGTCTTGCAT
The DNA here is from genome assembly GCF_000690835.1 of Fulmarus glacialis. NCBI lineage: Eukaryota > Metazoa > Chordata > Aves > Procellariiformes > Procellariidae > Fulmarus > Fulmarus glacialis. The sequence goes on from NW_009186773.1 coordinate 5,751, forward strand.
CCCCTTGAAAGCTGACAGTGAGCTAGTTTTTGAAAGTCTAGTTACTAGAAAATAACGAGAATATTTGTAAAAAGTGTCAGGAGAGTTGCAGTCTCAGAGGCTACTCAAAGTTACTGAGACTTCAGAGATCTTCCAGTAATGTAGCATCCACATTGACCCAAAAAATTACTTATTTACTAGCATTATTTCTTGCAGCTTCTTGGGTATCCACTAGCAGAATGAGGAATCATTTGGCCCTGTATTAGGCAAACCTTTGTTTGTTACTCTGCCCAGCTCACTGCATGGATCATGGCACTTGACATTAGATACTGATTCCAAAAAAAACATGAGGAATCAATTACAACAGGAAATTGCTGCTAAATGAATTTTGCAAATGGAAAACCTTGAACAGTTGTTTTCTTAATTTTTTTTCTATTTCTAATGATATATTTTTAATTTTTCTCCCTCATTTTACAGGAGGCAAAGGGAGATTTTTCAAGGTAGGTGTTCTTAAAAATTTTTGTCATTGTGTGCTGTGAGAATGAATCTGATAAAATCACTGTGTGAGCAGTGTGACTCAGTCGTAGCTGTGTAGCAACAGAAATGCACTGCTAACATAGACATCGTGTCTCCTGAAATCATTTCTTCACGAAACACAGCCTTTGACCAGAGCATGCCTTGCAAACAGCGTTGTTTGTGACTTTGTTGTTGACAAATCTTTTTATATGCCCATGAAGTTCAGGAAATAGACTAGTCTTCAGAAGGAAATTACTAAAGAAGTGACTCTATTATCACTGTTATATCACAGATCCAGCCAGAGGCAACATTGAAATTCCATCACTAATTGATATTTCAACTTGAATTTGGACAGAGTTCTCAAAATCACAATTTAGATAATTGGTTTTGTTGAACTTCCGCTATCCCTTGAGCCAAATCTTCAGACTTGCTGTAAGAAATTCTAAGACGTGACTGTGCTTGGTGTTTCAGAAGACTGTTAATGAAATGCCCAAGAATTTTCATTTTCATCTGTCAGTTACACATTAGTAGCAACCAAAAGTCAGATGGATGTTTGATGCGTCATGTGAGAAACATGAAAGTTCTTCATCTGAAGCTCAGGAGAACTGTCTATGCTAAAAAATTCACATACTCCATGTATTACTTTTACAAAGTTCAGCTGGAGGACCACAATATTCATTAAAATTAGTTTCAGAGAAGAAAACAAGGTGTGAATAGGCAGTAAGGTTGAATTGCCAGATGAGCCTAAAGAGGTGTCTTAATTTTGTCAGCATTGAGATACGCTGAAAGAAGACTGTAATGATACTCTGTGCACCCACAGGAGGCTGTGAATAACAGGCAGGTTCTGCCTTCTGGTGGACTGGGACTTCTAGCCAGCTAAAATTGAGACAAATCAGTGAAAAGGAACAATACTTTGCAAATATTGCCTGGCCATCATGGAATCTGAGATGACATAAGGTAACCCTTGCTAAAAGGAAGTTTAAGTTCTGCCTTATCATTTCTCAAAACCCTAATCAACTTGCAAAATCCTGACATGCATCTGACCACAGAAACACAAGCCCAGTCTTGCTTCATTTTTCAGTTCCACCCAATTTGGAGTAACTCAGCTATCAGCAGTTTGTTTAGGGAGTACTGGAGTACATGTGGCTCGCTCACTTTTCAGCCTGGTTTTCAAGGCACTGCCAAGTGCTTAGCCCAGAAGAGCTGGACCAAGCAGAGTTTTGCTATTCAAACCTGTGATAAACCACATCTTCCACTGGTTTTGCTATGAAGAACAATATTTAATGTTTCTCAGAATATCTTGGACATGACAAAAACACACCCAGAAAGTGTATATTCAGACTACGAAACACAGAATAGAAAGGAATCAGATGGCTCGGGGTAATAGGACTGAAAGCATTTTATCTTCAAGTATCTGTTTCCAGACCAGAAGTGGAAACAGCCGGTGGAAAGCATCCATCTGCTAAAAGCTGTTTGATGTCCCTTGTAAAAGGAATGGTTGAGTTTATCACAGTGCATTTCTCTAGGCCACAGAGAAATGAGGAATCTACTCTGAGAGCACAGAAGATACCTCAACACATGGTATTAACTGCTTCCTCCGCATCCGTGTGGCAGTCATCACCATCCCCATTAAAACAGTTAGCTCTTAGTCCTTTCCACCTTTCCACCTTTGAAGTGGAAGGGGGAATCCTTACATCCAAGTCAGGCAGGGAAGTGGTGTTGTAATAACAACTTGCTGACACTGCCAGGGATCTTAATTTATAAATGGTGGCAAAGCAATCTGAATGTGTTAGAATCGTAGAATCATAGAATCATTA
>NW_009186774.1:0-8346 GCF_000690835.1 Fulmarus glacialis
TTAATCTTTCCATATTGTTTAATTTTATTAATAATTATTTAATCTTAAGATTTGGTGTAACCTCAGTTTTCTGAATAAGTTTGGAGGACAAATTACAAGTGATTTATATAAAACATAGTTTTTCTCCTTCAGAAGAGATCAGTCCATAATGTTAATCCCAAAGGGCTCACATTCTGCCAATGCTCTTCCCTGCTGCCCTTGAAATTTTTCACTTGTATCTCTTGATAACTTTGGAAGCTTAGGCACAAAAGTTCAGATCTCCATATATTTATACAGTCATGGTGAAAGTAGTCTTACCTGACTTTAGACACCTGCAATGTTTGTGTCTTAGTTGGTCATCTGGATTTCCTTTAATTAATAACAGAAAAAAGTTGTATGGCAGAGTTAAGCGAGTTAAGCTCTTCCTATTGCAATCATCTAAGATGAAGCCACGTATCATACCCTAGAAATGCCAACTGGCATTCAGTGAAGAGAATCTGGGTGAGAAATTCAACAACTGAGTTGTAGATGTAGACAAATTAGACGTCTAAAGCTAGGTGAGATAAATCCTATCCTATTCCTTCTTATGGACTACAAACCTTACCTACTTTTTGTGGATCTCAACTGGAATGCTTTACACAAAATATGTGGCACGGTCACCAAAATGTCACTTTGTACAGTAAGTCCAAATGGGTTTAAGTGTCACTTTTTACAGATTCATTTTGGTAAAATTTGGTGCTAGAATTCTTAGTTTCTGACTCTGGGTTTCCTTGCTGTTAGTTCACACAAAAATCTGGTCTGAATTATTAATCGTTCTAGTTCCGGCGTGCTTGTTTGCTCCCTGCCATGTGTAATCCAGAAGCTGAATTTAGTGACGTTGCAAATTATGACTTGAGTTTTTCTTTTAAAATACATTAATGCCATGTTAAAAAGGTGCTGGTCTGATAATTTTGATATGAAAAAATCTGTGGTGCACTTTTAAAAATAATTATAAAATTAATATAAATTATAAGAATCAATTAGTCTGGATGAGCACTTCAACATAAAAACAAATGTATAGAAACATTAATTTCACGTTTTTATTACAGGCTAGAGGAAGAAAAGAATATTTTATCAGAATTTCAAGAGGATTTGAACAATTTGATTTTATGGTTAGAGGAAGCAGACAGAATTATTGGTATTCCCCTTGAACCAGGGAATGAAGACCAGTTAAGAGACTGCCTTAGCAAAGTAAAGGTATCATGCATTTTATTCTTAATGTTCTCTTAATTTATTAATTCTACATTGAAGAAAATTAAATGCTATTTTCAGAGAAGGCTTCTGCCATCAAACAAAGCATTCATATAACTTTTTTAGATAAATCAAAGCAGTGGAATTTCAAAACCCAGGTACAAATATATACTGATCATACTAAAATTGGAAAAGTAATGGGAAATGTACTGAAAGGAAAATACCTACCCTGTCACTAGGTAATTAATCATTATCTTTTTCATCCACATCTTAATTCAGAACTTGACTGTTTTATCTGTAAAACATTTCTCTATAGGTATCTTGTTAATCTTTTATAACTTCTTACTTATGAAACAGTATTCAGTATTTCACAAGACTATCTAGAATTGCATGCATAATTGTAAATGTCAACTGGTTAAAGTATCTCTGCAACATTTTCTAGACTAAACACCTAGGTGACTTTTTAAAAATGCTTTTAAAAAATCCCAACAGAATATTAAATGTCTGTTTTTAAAGGCTGGAATATTTTCATGAAGATGTTGGAGCTTTCAGACTATGATACTGCTAATAAATATATCCAATAGAAGGTGCTCTGTTTAGTTTCTGAAATGTATCCAACAGAATGACTATGTTAAATAACTTGCACAATATGTCAAATAACTTGCACAATAATGAATTAAACTGTAATTGGAAAACACATATTACTTATAGAATACCAGCCTACAGGTTTCCTGTTCTCTCTTGAGGATAAGGACTGGTTATCCTTTATGCCAATCCAAGTTGAACAAATTCAGCAAGTGATGGAATAGAGCACTAAAGAATCTGAAGGAAAATCGTCAGTTTCTTCCATGCTCCTTTCAACAAAATCTGAAAAAAATCTAAAAGATTCTTTAGTAAAAATCTATCTTTAAGTTTCTTTTTAAATAAACAAAAATAGGATAAATAATACTGCATAGCATTTGAGGAAATGAAGACTTAACCTTGTACTGAGTTTGTCCCTCTGACTGTTTAGCATAAGATGACAGCAAGTTGGACAGAGAATTTGTGAGGCTTTGCCTCCATTGCTGAGGATATCAGAACGAAGGCAAAGAAATATTTATAAGGGGTGTTAGACGCATCTTATAATTTGCAGACAGGATTACAGGTTTGAAGTCTAAATTGATTGTTTAGAACCATGAAGGCTCCCACTCCTCATTTATACACAAATATTTCCCAATTGTAATGTTCCCAAGGGATACATAATCCAAAATTAAAGGTGTTAACATCTCTTACTTGTATCTCATTTTTACAGTTCACCTTGTTCTTTTGGAGCTACACAGGAGAATACAACCTAATGCAGCAAATAATAACGCGTTGGCTTGCATTGTGGCTCATTTCATACCTTCCTGATTATGTTAATAAATAATAAAAAAAAAAAAACAAAAAACAAAACAAAACAAAAACCAAAAACCAAAAAACTTGAAGAACTTTGTCTTTTAGTTACATTATCCTTACTTGATATATCAAGTTACTCTGACAATATAAGCTTGCAGTAATTGCATACATGATAGAGAAGTGGTACATTTAGATGATACCTTACATCCTTTGGCTTTACTTGGGTTTTTTTAATGAACGTACATGAAAATTCTTAATTATGTGTTTAAACTGGAGGGCTTTTCACCACATATCATCTGGGTGATTGTGTTCACAGCATGGAACATGTTAAAACCCTTCTCCAAAATGCTTGTTCTTTACCATATTAAAAGATTATTAAAATTCATATACATGAGCTATTGAGTGTCCAGAAGTGGAATTTATCCTGTAACAGTGATTAATATCCTGAGAAACCCTGTATTTTGGCTTTTAGGACTATCTTTAGGCTTGATCCACTAATGTAGTCTCCTTTGGGGGGTTTTAGCCTTCTACATTCAGAAAGCAATGGTTATTTTGTCTTGAATTGAGTTTATTCCTTCAGCTGATACACAAATCGATAAGGGTGAAAATAAGAGAGCTGAAAATTCTACCACAGTTCATCTTAACTGCTGTATTTGTCTGTTCTAGTTAAGAGTTGAAGAGCTGCCGCCACACAAGGGAATACTGAAACGATTAAATGAAACTGGAGGAATAGCACTTGGAAGTGCATCACTGAACCCAGACAAAAAACATAAGCTTGAGAATACACTGAAGGAGGCTAACCATCGCTTGTTAAAGGTTAGACATATTAGTGATATAATTGTGGTATAAAATTTTAATCTGCAGCAAATATTTGCATTATATATTTTCTGGTATGTATTATTTTTCTCTGTATGAAGAGACATTTGTATACATAATGAACCTGAGGAAGAAAAATATGTATAATACACTGCTATGAGAAACAATGACAGCAAACCAAGACCATTAGTGCCTGAAGTGATGATGTTGCATCCAAATATACTCCCTAAATTACAGGTCTGCTGCTTAAGGGTGGAATGCAGAGCATCATTTTTGTAGTCTGGTTGTTTTGAGAGTACAGCAAATATTCCAGCTTTTGTGACTCAGGTGTGTGAGAGGCGGTAGCAAATGGCTGATAACCTTTATGGAAACACTTCCCAATTCTCTCCTTTCCCCAACCCCTAGGTGGAAGCTGCAACCACTGTTTCATGTTCCACCATGCTTCTTCCAACCTTGAGCTTTGAGTTCTGGTTTCTGTGTAGCGAAGTACCACTTATTTTGTTTTCTGGGATCTCATACTCACGGAGAGAAGAAAGGGAGGATTTTGTTGTATTTTATTGTTGAAGTAGCATATCTCTGTGTTGGAAACTGGTGACAATGAATAGCAAATATGGTAAAGAGAGGTAGATAATTTGAGTGCTCTCTATACCTCATGTAGCAGAAATGGTAGAAAGCATTGTCCAGAGGACCACCACCCAAGGTATGGATTAGTCTAGTCAGAAAAGGTCAGCATAGAATCAGCTGAAGGATTTCTCTTGAGACTGATATCCAAATCAGAATCTGGGAAATTAACCTGTGGTATCTATTTGTTAAAGTTACCAGAATGCTGGGGAAAAAAAGAAAGAGGGATTTGTTGTGTTTAGCTCTGGGAAAAAAACAGTGAGAGAATCTTCTGAGTACCTTACTGAAAAGACAAACTGGAGTTTCTGGTCAAGAATATTACATCATGGCGTTTTTTTGTAACTGTTTCTGTGAACACAGTTGAATTTCAAGCACAGACCTGGGAAATAAACAGGAACACTTATTTGATGTGGGACTTTCATTAGTTTCTTCTTAACAGGAACAGTCTGGCAAGGCTCAGAATATTAGCTAATGGCTCAAGCAAAAGTGGATAATAAATATTGATCACATTCACAAACTCCAAGTTGGACACATAAATCATTATTTGGGTGCTTGGACAGAAGTATCTCTTTCTATACAAATGGGCTTCTGAAATCAATGCATATAGAAGAATTCAGAATGCTTCAAGATCAAAATAGTGTTGTTTATGAGCTGAAGTAAGCATATACATAGCTGAATTTAAGCACCACAATGTGAATATCTGAGCTGTAGTATTAAAAGGACAACATGAGTTTTCAGGAAAAAAAAAATTACTTTTAGTAAAATTACACAAACACGTTGTAACAAAATCTGTACTCTATGAATGTAAGCTTTTACTGATTAGTCATATACCTAAAAACTTTGCATTTTCATTTTCTGCTTGTTGATGCAGAAATGTTCCAGGTTACTTGTCACAGTCAGAGCAATTATGAATACTGTTGAAAGTAGGTTTGGGTGAAATATGGGAGACAAAGCTACTGTTTAGTGAATCATTCTCTTTACAAGTTTATGTCTCCTAGATCTAAGTAATGTTTCTGGCAAGACATTGGGCTTGGAATTTACCACTTGAAAACTTCCATTTACTCCTAAAAGACTAAACCCAGAAAATTAAACTTCCATTTGAGATCATTACTTAACCACATTATTTTGATTTCTGTTATCTACCTATGGAGATGTATAAAACTGAGAAGTTCTCACTGTCCCTTGGTAGCTGAATCTAAAGAATCTGAAAAATGCAGTATATTTTTTTTAATGAACAGAAACTGAGTTTGAAAATTAAAAGGTTCAAATCCATACATGTTCTCTGAAGGTGTTCTCTTTCTCTGAAGCTTTTCTGGTTTCCAATATGATCTTGAGAGATGGGGGGAGGGGAGGGGAGGGGGGAGAGTTAGAAGCTCATTTTGGGTTTCTGTCATGGTATTTTTCCAATGAAGCTGAAGGGAAAAATATTTATTTTTTATTTTACATATTTATTTCTTTTTCTCACAGTTTGGGTGGAAGGCCTCAATTAGTTTTTTCATTTTCTCCTCTGAAACTCTAGGGTCTGTAATAAAACTAGAAATCATGGAAATAAAGTCTGTAGGCCTGACAGAGAGACATGCGTTGTCTTCCTTCAGTGATAGATCTGTAAGCACCAAAAAAACCCCCACAGATTTTACTGTGAGCCAAAGCTCACAGCTCTGGCACTTTTATATCAGGCGAACTTCTGTAGGTCACCTGAGGATGGTTCTGTGGTCAGTTGTTTTGATGAGGATATATTTTTTGTGTTCCTCCAAGCGCAGTGGACAAACATCATCACACAGAGATTTCTCTGGGGCTTTTCTGTCTCTGCATCCCCTTCTAAGAGTGTACCTTATACTTTAATCCTTTGTTTCTAGTTGTTTGTTTTGGTTTTTGGCATTTCTGCTAGAAGTGAACATGTAATAATCTGGCATTTCTGATTATCTTGTATTGCAGGATGATATTATTTTCAAAATATGAAACACATGTGACAGTTGGATAAATAATGCAATGTAGGCCCTTATCTGGTGTACTCTAGAGTAATTCTGTTTACTTCAGAGAAGCTGTGACAATTTACACCAGCTGAGAATGTAGCCAAATATCTGATAAGGTTATGACAAATTTTTGGTTTGCCTTGATCTGCCAAGCAGAGGAATGAGGGACACCACCTGCGAGTCTTAACCTTCAAGGTGACATATTTGAAATAAGTCATGTTCAAACCTTCTTTACAGTCACAGAAACTGTTGCCCTACAGCAATGGAAATAAGCCGAGAAAAGAAATTGAGTATGAAAGGAATTGCAGTCACATAAAAGAAGCTTTTTTACTTTTGCTTCAGTATTGTCTTTGCTTTTAGGTGTTTCTATCACGTGCTGATGACCTTCAGAATAGATATATGAAGAGTTTTTCTACCTTTGGATAGTAATAATTTTAAAATGACATTTCTTTAGACAACTTTATTGAATAGTGATTTTAATAGGCTGCTACCTCAGCCATAGTTTAAGCAGAGAATGAAGATTAAAGCCCACTTTTGAAAGCCTGACTTTTAAATTCTAGCCTCGTTTTACTTATTGTACCCCCTCCAAAGCCAGTATTTCTTGTAAAAATGAAAATAACACTATCTTTGTGAAGTCTTAATAGTATGAAAAATGAAGTGTTTTATAACCATTTTTCACATCAGGAATTTTTTGTTTATTTTCAAAGCTCAAAGTATCTTCTGCTGTGATAGCCAAGTAAACTAACCACCTAGTGCTTCAAAGCATACAAAAGGGGTACTAGGTCCTGGAGTTTGTGATGAATTCAGTTCTTGTCATATACCACCTGCCAGGGCATATAACAGATCTGTAATGGGTTTCTTACCGTTTACTGTGCAGTAAATGGATTGATAGATTAGGCCTGAGACCAGTGAACCATGGAATCAGAGGTTTGCTGGAAGAAGTTTATTACTCTCTAATATTATTCTTGGTCTGGTGTCAGCCAAGAGGGATGAGCTAGATTATCTGAAAGTAAGCTGGATGCCAAAATCAGCATTCTCCTCATTTATCCACCTTAGTCTTTACAACGTCTACTGTATGTATTATGAAGGTTATTATAAGTGCCTGATGGAGACATTTTGTTTTGCTGCCTTTTAATTTGTCTGCTAGTATTAGAACTAATTACTAGACACTGAAGAGACTACTTCACTGTTTACTGCCACAGCAAATCAATTTGTTGTGCTATATAGACAAAAAAAAAAAGCAGTGGAGTGACACGGCTATAATTTGTGAACATTTTCTGTACCTCCAGGAAGAGTATAGGTCATCTTAGCTTGGTTGATCAAGTGTAAAGAAAAACAAATGGACCTAGAAAGTGCAGAAAGACAAAGTCATAACAAGGTTATAGTTCATGTATTGTAACTTGCCTTGAGTAGTAATTATTCATAGATTACCTGTGGTGACATCAAATTTCCAGCATGTCAATGCAACTTAGTTTGGGCTCACAGTTGAAACTACTACAATTGCTACTATTCTTATTTGTGGGATGGAGAGGAAAAGATCTTGGAACGTGAATGCTACAGTTTGATTTCTGTGCTTTCCATTTGAAATTTGAATAGTATAGTCAGCATTTTGGGGATCAAAAGGCTGATCTTTTCCTGAATTTGCTTTCAATTAATAAGTGACCTGATTTCCTTAAATGTAATAAAGTGTTATGCTATGCTAAATTGCCTATGACAGTTTGTCATAGATTGCTAATTAGGTCTAGTCCACATTCGTGTTGTTATCAGCCATACTGACAAATGGCCTCACATATAGCAAAATTAAATTTGATGTATAGGTTTGAAGTATACGTTGATGGACGAATATGAGAATGTCACAAGCTTTGAGAAAGAAGTATATATAAGTTTCATTCCTTTTTATTTGAGTGTTGCTAGCAGCTACCACTAATTAAGATTTAAAAAGGCTAGCAGCGTACACTTCGCTAGCAGTGTAAAGATAAATTGCTGTTTCCCAGCCATGGTAAGCATACAGGAATGAAGGTGTCATAACACAACATAGAAGTAAAACAATGCTGATGACCCTTCTTTTAAAAATTTATTTTAGGCCAAATTATATTAAAATTTATATGCCTTTAGCTTTCGGGTGCTGTTGAGTAATGTTGAAACTAATTATTTTTCTGGAGATTTTGTTAGTCTAAATCTTAATTTGAAGGTCAGCTGTTTGGTGTTGACCATTATTTTCAGTCTAACTAGAAAAAATGTGGATATGTAGATTATAAACAAGGATGTACTGAAATATTCCTACTGGTAATAGGATAATATATATGATATATGTAAGATATATACTACTACACCACCTGGACGCTCACAAGTC
>NW_009186775.1:0-8111 GCF_000690835.1 Fulmarus glacialis
CAATATTTCCAAATGTGTGTGTATACATATATATATAAAAAATATGCGCACTATACACATACTCACCTATATAGTTAACAACCAGATGGCAGAACACAGAATTGTTATTAAAGAAATACAAAAGTATGTGTGCGTATATATGCAAATACACAGAGATATTATTTATCTATGTCTATCTCTTGAGCTCAAGAAAAGAGTTAGGGACACTAATTCTAACACTTCCTAACTCTGCACCTCTGTACTGATGTATCCTTTGCCATGTTGTTGACCATACTTATCTACATGATCTTGAATATCCTGTGACCAAGGGATTGAAAATCAAGTAGAATTAAAATATATTTCCATCCTTCTGTTGAAGACAGTATTAATTTATTTATAGGTATGCCACAGTGATGAAGAAAATGTAAAATACTAAATTCTTCTCTGCTATAACATCAAAGCAAAACCTTTCTAGAGCAGAACCCCCAACTTGCCTTTATTTAATGCTGTAACCCAGTTACTTGCCCTCCCCCCTCTCCCCCACTCCAATCACTTCTTTACTATCCTTGTAGTTCGAAGAAAAGATGATCAACATCTAGGATAACCCTATGGGCTTCCTGGAACAACAAAGTGAGAGTAAGACTAGAAACTTGGCTTTGCTTGAATTATTTGCATGTACAAAGTTACTCAGGAATGCGTGTCTCTACAGGTTTGGAGCCTCCTTAGGGTTCAATTTTCAATATTTAAATTTTCAGGATTTCACTTTTCCGGGTCAATTTTGGAGGGTACCCTGTAAACTGCTTCACTAGGAAAACATCAATACTTCTGCATCTCCTTTGTACTCAAGTTCTGGGGAAACATCTCGGGAAAGCATTTTCATCTTGTTATACATTTTTCTTTTTGAACCCTGAGATGTTCGTTACCTCATCCCGGTGTAAGTTTTTCCTGAGATATTGGTCCCATTATTTGACATTGTTATTCGGGGGATATCTTACAAAAGTGGATCACAGCAATAATCCCCTGTAGTTTTAATGCCTATTGGATTTTCTACCTTTTTTTAAAGAAGGGCTTTTCTGCTACAACTTAGAGAAATTGTAAGGCTTTTGGAAGCAAAACTAGCATCATATTTGCAGACAAAGAACTATGATTTCATTCTTGTTCATTTCAAATGGATTAGAAAATATTGTCGAAATTGGGCACCATGCCAAGATTGCCATTAACTTTTCCCATAAAACATGATTAAGGACCTTAACACAAGCATTTAGTAATTAAGTAAAGTGCTTTGGAAATCTATATGCTGTCCACAGTTTGTCATGTTCTGTAAAATACTGAAGACAGTTTTTATGAAAAGCAATAAAAATAAAGCACTTGAGAAACATCTGGGAGTGTTATCTGATTGGGGGGGGAATAGTTTCATTTGTAACAGGGTATTTTGATATTTAAAATTAATGTTGTATATAGTTGATTTTTGTTTGTTCTTTAGGTTAATGAATAATTGACTGAATTAATAGAGTAATTTCTATAATTGTATATCCCATTCTAGTGTCCATGTTGCTTCATTTTGTACCCTGAGTTGATTATTTTCCATGTACTCCATTAATGTGTGTACTGTTCTATATTTGGTTTCTGGTTTCATTTAATGCAGCTGAATTTGCTGAAATAACAGTCCGAAGAGAATGGGAGTGCTGAACAGACTCTGAATGAAGCAGATTTTCCTGTGGCATGGCAGGAGAAAACAGTATAGGCTTTCAATCTGATAATGTTCAGTGAATCGCAGGGTGATGCTTTGGTTTTTAGCTTTGCTAACAAAGAAAAAGGTTGGTCTGTTGCTGCTTAGGTAGCTTTTATGTGCTGTGGCCGCTCAAAGTGATTTATGAGTAATTTTCTCTGCAAACCTCTTTTCCTTCCAATAATCTCCAGCTTCCTTTGACACAGAGTACATTCTGGATCGTGCAACAGACTTAATGGAATAACAGAACTAGATTAGCTTTGCTGTGCTTTGTCAGGGGATTGATTCAAACCTTAAATTTGGGAGTTTCAAAACTGCAAAGCTGTGGGAAGTAAAGTCTACTAGAATTAAAAGTGGCTGGATTTTTTTATCAGCTCAGTTATTCCAGATTGTTGAAGAAGAAAAGGCTATTCAAATCTGCAGTCTGCACCCCTGCCCTGCAAGTATGTAACTATGTGAGTAACTTCACTCATGGATAACATCATAAAAAACAGGGAGGGGGATTTTTATCCATGTATGTTATATGAATCAATGTTTTCATGACTGGAGGATCCAGGTGATCCTGTCTTTTGAGAGCTGGGATGCAAGGATTCATTCTATTCAGTGTTTATTTTTGTATTTTATTGCAATTGAAATTTGGTTATCACACTCCATAGTTCCAGCCCGAGTCGTCGCTCAGCTGCGACCTTTAGTCGGGTCTGCTCCTTGTGCACAGGCATTGGAGCTGGATCGTAGTGATACCTTGAGGTTTCCACAGGAGAATCTAGTTTCGTCCTATATGTTTTGTAGTTCAGTGGTGTTTTTCTTGTTTTGTTTTATTTTAACCTTGGCTAGAATTGCTGCAGTGGTAGCTGTTACCCGATTCTCACTGGATGCCTCATCCAGCCAGGGAAGCCTACTAGGTGTTTCTATTTCCGGCTGCCCCAGCAGGTTTTAGGAGCTTTTCAACCAGCAGAACGAGTTTTGTGATCATAGAATGACAGGATGGTTTGGGTTGGAAGGGACCTTTAAAGATCATCTTATCCAACCCCCCTGCCATGGGCAGGGACAATGTTTTTTTTTCCTTAAGCAATGCTGCAGAGCCAGAGAAACTGTGATCTTGTCAAGATATATACAAGATATTTCCTCTGCCTATGATGTTTAATGATAGCTCATCTGTGGTAAGCAATTAATTTGCTTGTAAGGTAGAAAGAAAAAAAAAATCCTTCTGGGGTTCCTGCGTTGAAGGAGACAGAAAAAGAGCTCTGTGCTTCCCGTGTGCTCTTTGCTAAAGCTCTTCCCTTCTGGTGTTGAATGAGAGAAGTTTTCCTGTTTTAGGAGAGAAGGATAGCATGGAAGCCCCCTGTACAAAATATTAGCCTCTGTGCCAGACAGAAATCAGCAAACATTTATCTTTTAAAACAGCGCATGTTGCATTTGTCTATTTTATAGAAACTTTATATGGTAGTATTCATGGATAAGTGAAAGGTTATAGAAGGAACTGGGAGAACGTGGGTTGATGAGCTTTAGTATACAAGAGAGAAACCAGATACAGTAAGTATGCTTTCTCTATCACATTTGTGTTTCGCAGGTAAATGACAGGTTTTTTTGGCTTTTCCTTTCATGCACTAATTCATTTTTGAAGAAGCATGCAGAAATTGTAAAGAAAGGCAGTTTGTTTTTATTTGCACATGCATGCATAAGTGCACACATTGCAAATGTCATTTTGCTTATATGATATATATTTGCCCCTTGTAGGGTTTTTGCTTTTTTGTTTCTTTTTATACTGTGAGTTTGTGTATGTTTTCCTCTGTCAGTACTGTATTTCATGTTTGGGATTCTGTTCTGATGTTATTGCAGTTATATACAGCTAATATAAAAAAATCTTGTAGCCCGTGAGGCTCGGGCACTGTTTACATGCCAGGTTTCCCAAAGTCACTATTAAAATCTAGACAGTTGCCACAAACCTTTGGTGAAAATAATTTTCAGATCCAGTTTTTCTACTAACTAGACATTAAAATTTTGCACTGTATTTTCATAGGGCAGAGGGACAGTTTGTCTCTGGAACAAGAAAAATGTTCCTTATTACTTTAAAAGAAAGAGTGTTAGTGCCTATTTACCCATGTATTATTCCTTGATCCTCTCTTATCATGAAATTTAAAAAAATTCCAACCTTAGGATGGGGTCTAATTGTCACCTACATGTATTTTGTTCAGGAGTTTAAACAATTAACAGTTTTTGCCTTACTCTGTTTGTTCTCTCAGGGCATTCTACCTGGACAAGTCGAACTTGCCTCCAAATTCAACATCTAAAGCGGCTTATATAGATAAGGTAAATAAAAATGCTAGGTGCCTAATTAAACTTTGCATGTTACACACTGTGTTATTGTAATCCTTTCCTGAGGCTTTCTTAATTCCATCTAAAAATTGAATTATTTAAAGCTGGGTGGGGTAGGTGGGGGGAAGGAGGAGCTCTCTTGCAGCATTTTGTCCCACCTGTGTTTTAGGGGTATGTGGTGCCACGTGGTTCTGTATCAAAAGGTGTGGCTGGAGGGCACCAATGTGTCTGAGAAGGGGAACCGTGGCCTTCCTTTTTCACTGTGCTTTCAGAGCAATGCAATTGCTCCAGGAGCATGTGGGGGGAGAGCAGGTGCAGGCAGAGATTCTTTGTTCTGAGAGTTGTTCCAAATTAAATACTCCTTCATCATCCTGCTCAGAAAGCTTTCTTCTAAACCTACTTGTTTAGGCTTTCTTCAAATGCCTTCATCTGTCTTTAAACCTCTGTGACTGAGAGATCCCAGGGGCTATGAAAATTCATTTAATGTATTCTCCTAATGTGGGAGAGTTAATGCCCATAGTGCAGCCCAGTAAAGGAAAAAAGAAGTTCCTAGGGTCCTGCCTACACTGACTTCAAAAGTGATGGAGCTACTGTGGCTTGAGAAATACAGTGATCATCAGCTGAGCCCTATGACAGACTAAAATTTTGTGTCGATATCGTCCAGCATGGGTGTTAACAGACTGATAGATCCTGTTTCTTGGATTTGTGCTGGGCCGCATGGGAGGGGAGGAGGGCACGTGCCTGTGCCTCTCCTTCCCAGTTGAGTCAGCCACATAGGTGCAGCAGGAGATATTTAGCTATATATGGAGTGCTTGTTACCCCTAAACCTGTTCCCCATCTATTTTGGTGAAAAGTTCAAGGGCAAGATAAAAGCATCTCATAATCCAGATCTGACCAAGGTTAAACTAATGCATTTATTTTGCAACTGGAGCAAGCTAAGAGTGAGTGCATGATCTCAGTTTGTGGCTGTGACTTTTGCTCTGTTCTCCATAGCTCTGCATTAGTAAATGGCACCAGTTAAAATTAATTTAAATGTATGCAAGTTAAAGCAATAGGACGTAAACTAAGTTAAATCTATTTGTGCCCAAGTTTAAATATGCTGATTGTTATAATTGATTTACTTGACATCTATGCTTCCCAATGAAGGTAACCTTCATATAGGAGCAAGTGAGGCTGCCATTTCCCTAATTAGTTAAAACTGCCTTTAGGGAATGAATCTGTCTTTCAAAAGATTGATTCTTTAAGTAACAGGGGGGGTTTGCTGGAATCTTTAAGTGTTTCTGGAATAAAGAGAATGGGGAATTTGGAATTATGAGGTCTGCAAAACTGTCTTGTGAACGTCTCATTTACACAGAGCACCATGAGATGGTGCTTTTCATTGCTAGACCACTCTTCTAAGAGCAGCCTTCCACTTGAAGCTGCCTTCTTTACTAGGTGGATCATTTATTTTCCATATGGTAATGCTGAGGTTATTTTAAGTCCTGCCACAAGTTAACCGTTCTTGTTTTGTAGTATGTTTTTGTCACTTCTGTTCATCATGTTGTTAGTCAGGATCAGGAACTAGACATTTGTACAAATAAAGGACAGTGTTGTCTTAATTATAAGCTGATTTTCTCAGCGAGTCAATTAACCAGTCTTGACATCCCTCCTGTATGTGCGTACGGTTGTAGGTTGCCTCTTTGAGGCTTTCCTTCTTTGGCAATACCATTAATGGAAATAGCACTGGTGGGTCTATTCAGTTTATTGAAGTGAAAAACACTTCCATAGGCAAGACTGGGAATGAAACAGTCAGTGACGGTAAGAATTTAAAAGTTTGAAAAAGTTGTCATAGCTCATGTAACAGAAGGCTGTGTGCTCTGTATTTATGTTATGGAATTTGGCTTCGGCTTTCTCAGCCAGCCCTGCTGTTCCATCTGCATCTGTGCTGACCTACTCTAAAAGAGCATTTCATGTATGCTCAGTAGCAAATATTTAAATCGCTCTCTCTATTCCTCTCTTGCAGCTGATGAGGCCTCTCAATTGCTTGGATGAACTTTACCGACTGATAGGGTCCTTTATCCGATCCAAGCGCACCGCTGCCTGTGCGTACACTGCGTGCAGTGCTTCCGGAGTTGGATTGCTTTCAGTGTCTTCCGAACTCTGTAGCAGGCTTGGAGCTTGTCACATCATTATGTGCAACAGCGGAGTTCACCGGTATGACAATTTCTTTTCCTCCCTTTGTTTCAGTCGGTCATTCAGTTATTGCAGGTTGGAGACTGCTGCTTTTTATTTATAGAGAGGTCTTGCACTAAATATCTAATGTCTTAGACTAAAAATCTAATATGCTTGAAAGATTTGTTGTGAAATTCTAGAATTGTATTTGCAGTGATTGACAGAAATGAGCAGTATGTTTTTGTTTTTGTGGATTGTTCCTCATTCAAGTCAGTAAAAGGCAGAAATCTTAATTGCTAAAGCAGAAAAAGGAAGGTTTCCTAGGTGAATAACACATACTATATTAAACTCTTACAGGCAAGAAATGCTGAAATTTGTATTTACTTTGTATGCTAGGGGGAATCGTAGTAGAGCTTGTTTTCAAGGAAAAAAATGAAACAGAAGAGAGATGCATTTTTGCAGGTGGACCTTATGATTACTAGAAGTTCAGCCTGTAGAACAGTTGGTGTGATTAATACAATATCAAAAAATGAACTGAGCTATAATCAACTGATCTTTGTCATCAATGCTAAGAGATTTTAATAGACAAATATATATATATATGTGACAATAGCGTCATTATAGAGCTCTCTAGTACTTAATGATATTCATCAAAGGCAGCAATATGTTTATGTTCCAGCTGGGCAGATTACAAAAAAGCAAAGACCACAGTTGGAGAGGGGGAAAAAACCCCAGCAAATAAAAACCCAAACGTAACAAAGAATCTGATGCTAAATATCTGCTCTTTTTATAAGAATTACAAACTGTAGATTACAGGTAGCAATAAGTTAAAAGTATGCTCCTTTGTTTCTGATCTATGCAAATCCTTATTTTAGCAGACTTGCTTACCAGTACATCGTGTTAGAATGAGCATTACTTTCTCCTCATTTTAAGTAATGTCTTTTATTTCAAAGAGCTTTGAGGAGGAAAAAGAAAAAGCAACATAGCTGCAATGCAGATTATCAGGCATGAAAAACAGGAAGAGCTCCATATATAGCCAACATAATTAAGTTGTGTAGAAACCGTGTTTGCCATTTCTTTTAATAGAGTTTGCAACAGACTATTTGTATTACTCTCTTATCTCTGACACAAGTGTATATAGCATGCTGTATACTGTACTTGATTTTAGGCAATAACAGAAAAAGACTGTATTATTTAACACTAGTCACTTTATCAGATGAAGGTGGAAATACTATATAGCATGGACTGACATGAAGTTGTCATTTCAGAAGACCATGAAGCTATACAGCTTTTCTCTGGCTCTATCTTGGTTTCAGTTTCATGTCTTATGTGATCAGAAAAGACTTTGGACTTAATTCTGCCAATTTTTTATAAAGCTGAAAAAGACTACCTCTGGGTTTCATTATGATTTCATGGATTAAGTTCTCAATGTGCCAGTATATTTGTGCCAAAAATCCTTATAGTTTAAGAATAAAGTCAGAGCAACTTTTATAGCCCCAATAAACTATTACCCCACAGTGTGTGGGTCACAAATTATTCAGAATAATTTGGTGACTGGATAAGAGGTGGTATGCTTGATTCCAAATGTGAACTGTTCTTAGATGAAAATATATTATTCATCAAATTTCTGCTCAAAACTAGGGCTAATTCAAAGGTATAAACTATTAAATGTCTATTTAAGTATACTTAAAAACCACAAAATATTAGAAAACCAACATACTGGATTTCAAGTATATTATGAGCAACGGGAATGGGGTTTAAATGTTATGTGTGGGTTTCCACCTAGATGTTAAAGGATTCAAGATCACCTATTTTCATAAAGTAAAGATGCAAAACACTTTCCTCTAAAGCATGACTAGTTCTGTTTTACAGCGAGTCCATTTGAGCTTTTGTACAAGATACTGTTACGGCAGAATTTTGGCTTCTTTGACCATGG
>NW_009186776.1:0-24932 GCF_000690835.1 Fulmarus glacialis
GACCGTTAGCCGCACCGGGTGTCCGCCCAGCGACAGCGCTTGTGGGCCTGTCGTGTTTCCCGCCGCTTCATGGGAGGGGGCTGAGCCCAGCTCAGGGGCAATTGCTTTAAAGCTTGTAAGGTAATTTCTGAGCCCACATGCGTGTGTGTAAAAGAGATGTACCTCTGCTTATCTCTGGCCAAAAAAATCCTGATTTTTTTTTGTCACTTTTTTCTCCCTTCAATTCTTATTTCTCCTAAAAATGTCCCATTAAGAACATAACAGCCGTAAAGCCTCTGATTTTTATATCTCTGCATGTGGAAGAGGTGGATTACCTCTGCAGAAGCATAAGTAAGGTAAAAAAACCCAAAATACGAAACTTGTCTGCTCCTCCTTCAGACACATGAACCCATCGCATGTCCTCTGACTCCCTGTCCATGGTGTACAGAGTTCAGTGCCACCTCCCACTCACTTGAGTTTTCTCCCCTGTCATGCCATGCAAACGCTTCCCATGAGTTAGCATCAATCTGGGGATTATTTTCTGAAGAGCTGGATGAGGCGAGAACCTTTTATAAAGAGTAAAGGGAAGAAAAGAGGTTATTTGTTTTCTTTACCCGGGTGTTCTGTGATAGAAAGGGCTGCACTGTTCTGCAAAACCTGAGTAGCTGTGGGACTTCTGACAGCAGGTATGCAAACACTGACAATATTTAAACAACTCTATAAACTAACTAGGGATTTGTATCATTAGTATTGAAACACCATTTAAAGAGTTTTTACACTGAAAACTCTTCCATTGAGACATGAGTCATATTAAGCAGCTTTGTGGTGGATGTGATAGCTCCTCTTTCATGTAATCTCTTCCTCTGAAAGATTTGATTGAAAACTAAGCCACATTCAGGGTTTTGTGGTTGAGCCTGGAAGCTTCCTTCAGTAAACTCATTCCTGAATTAACTGCTGCTGGAGCTCATCACCCGTAATAATGTTTCCAGAATCTTTCCCTTATTATCTTCATCTGTCAGGTTAAATTCATCTTTTTGACATGACACCCATTAAACAGTGTAAAAGAGAAGTATAAGCTTCATTAGTCAAAAGGGAGAAGCAGCACACAGTGCAGTTACTGTCCACAGGTCTGCTTTTGCGCTTGCTGAAATCAAATGATATTTTATTGCAACTTTTAAGATAAAGAGTTGAAAATAAGGAATCCTCTTGTCCACAATCCATCATCTTTAAGGACTATGGCAAGGATTCTTCTACGTTCCCAGTTTTATGATGTTTCTATGTAATATGTACAAAAAAGTAAGAGACCAGCACCAGTCTAGACATGTAGACAAGCAGCAAATTATCAGTTGTTGTCTAGCCTGGGCTCTTCCCCTCAGTTCTCCTTATCTATGAATTGTCTTGGGCTGAGGTTGTCCTAGGCAAAGAAATGGATTGATAATTCTTGCTCAAAGTATTTGGTTGCCAGACGAGCAGGTGGGGATTGTAAGTTAAAACATTCCTGAGTAGGGGAGAACTCCAGACCATGGTAATTCTTAAATTAACACAGTTGCAAACCATGCATTCTCCTTGTTACCACTGTTCCTAGCTGGATTGCAAAAAAAAAAGTCTTACCCTTAATGAGCTAGGATCCAGTTATGCAGGAAATGCAAGGACACATTTGAAACACCTAGAGATGAAAGGAGAGAAAGGTTAAGATAATTTTGAGCTGTATTCCTCCTGAAAATAAATAAAAATTGTCCATCTGTTAGATGTTTTCAGAACATCTGAAAAAAATACACAGAAAGGAAAAAAAAACCTTAATTTTATGCTTTCATGAAAACACTACTGAATTGAAAAATATTCTTTTTACAGTAAATATAAAGCTTGATGTATTTTACAGGTCTCCAAAAGTTTTAAAGTAAATTCAAAGAAACTGTTTCAGTAGGCTTAGGTTTCTTGCATACAGGTGCAATACGTTTAATATTTCAGTTTATTAAAAGCTTTTAGCTGATGCTTGGAAAAAATGTCCCTTTCGTCAGTAACTTAAACATATGCCAGTATAAAACATATAAAAGATACTTTTATAGAAGTCACTCACGTTTATATAAGTTCATATAAAGCTAAAAACACATTCACTCTTCACTGTGGTGATATCAACTACTTATAAAGATTTTTGGTCTAATTTCACATCATTTCCATGTTTTGTGATGGTATCAAACCAAGACTGCAGAGATCTACTAAAGGCTGATACCAGGGTAAGTGAAAGGGGAATCAGAGACATTCTGCTTATTCTGACTGCTGTTACAGTAATGCGATCAGTACCTTGACAGATGCTAAGAAGAATCATTTTGCTGATTGACTTTTCTTCAAACCTAAGGCTGTGGGCAATCAAAGAAAATATGAACATCTGGCTGAGCTTTTGATTGCCATGCTCACTGATATAGTGCACCCAAATAAGCAACAATTAGTCAGTACAGCTTGTGTCAAAAGACCCATCAAGTTAATTCAAATTAAGTCAGGATAAATTGCATCCAATTGGCATTCAGGCATATTTGTATGCATAGTTTAAATAAGCTTCTTCTGCACTACATTATCTTTTATTTACAAGCAAAACACATGCAAAGTTTTGTGTTTTAAGCAAATATTTTCAAAAACTTTTTGACTTCTTAAAGCCAAACTTCTGGGAAAAATCTGTGTTCTTCGGAAGGGCATTTCCAGACTCATAAAGATAAAAATTTGTTGGCTTTCTCAAGTTCATATTTCCCACTTGCTAATAAATTTCACAATTTTGGAGAAGCTATTCGTAAGCATTTTGTCAGTAACAGTTACAATAATACCTGATTGGTATATGGGTAAACTTAATAGCTAAGAAGGTGGTCAAGATAACTACCAGACTGTAGTAAGAAAGGAAAGTCCTAAAACTAAAACTAATTTCCTTATGTTTTCACTTGACTTTGAGTGTAGAGTCCTGGGAATGTGTATTTTCTTTCCAAAAAACTAGCATTCTTGTTTGGATTCTACTTATTGCAATGATAAGTTAGGTTGCATGAGAACCTGAGATTAAAACTAATCAAAGACAAAAGACAAAACTGAAGTTGTGTGCTTGATTTTTTAAAATGAGAAATTTAGAAAAAGAAAGTCAATTTGATTTTTTAAATTCTAGCTCCTTGCAGTAAATAAATTTTAGTGTTTTCTTGGCAGATATAGATACCGTTGTTTCCAAGTTAACCTTTTAAAATTTTATTTGTAACTTGGGGGTGGAAATCTGTTCTTGCTAGCAAAATAGTGACAGACTCTCTGGCTGAGGTGCTATCAGTGCTCAACTAACTAGAGGTGAAATTTACTGTAATCTCACCTAAATCTCAGTTAACTCAGTCTGACCTGATTCTAAAATCCTATTACAAAATCCCAGGAACTGTTCTGCAACACATTCAGATGTGTTCACCTAGAGCCTAATGCAAAACAGTGTTTCTCACACGACATGATGGGAAAGGGTCACACAGACAGCCCCAGCTGCAGCATTGCTTGTGGGTTGGGTACCTCACTCTGCACGTGGCCCTGAGTTCCCAGTGTCATCAGAGCCAGCGAGCTTCAGAGCTGTGGTGGGAATATTTAAAATGCAGATACAATAGAGGAAGGACTATATCAGAAGAGAAGGTTGGGTGAGTCACTCTGTGAGCATGGGACTCGACATTCTGCATTATCAGCTGCCACAGGTGCAATGAATGTGGCCAAGCAGCTGTTACATTCTTTCTTCTGAGAGTCCACTTTGTTTGGGAGCCAAGAAATAGGTTTTTGCTATTCATTGACTCCTGTGAATATTAGGAATCCAACACCCTTGAGAACAATCAGATCAATTAATTAGAAAACTGTTACTGTGCTGCCTTCATAAATCAGAGGATTAGCTTGTGATCCATAACTTCAAACAGCCTTTTAGCAGCTGTTTTCTTGAAGTTCTTTCCTTTAAAATACTAACCCCTCTTACACATCCATCTTCTGATTCAGAGGCTAAGAGTTCTTCTATTAGCGTTACCTTTAGAAATATATTTGGTGAAAAATCCCTTAGATAGTCTAACGATATGGTCCAGTTGCTGTCAGGTGCACAGGTCCTTTACAAATGCTACTGAAAAATCAATACCAATCCTTCAATGCCTTCAAAGGATGTAGAATCAGGGCCATAATAATAGTGATTGCCTCCAGCAAATGACTGTGCAGTGATCATTCTGCAGTGGCCTGGAAGTCCAAATCCCCCTCAATAACTTTCAAAATTGACGCATCCCTAGCAAACAGGCCAGTAGCTGCACTTTCTGGCTAGTCAAGTACCTACTTATTCACTCCATTGCTTGCTCATTATTGGCCTAAGATTTTGGAGAAGAAAGTCTGCTAAAAAATCTAAGTTCCAAAACAGTAGGTCAGCATTTCAGATGTGTTCAGCACACAAAGCAATACCATGCACCACAGGAGAAACAGCTGGCAGCTCCTCACTTTGCCTGTTTTATTTAGGGATTTGAAAGCAGACTAAGGAGAATAAATTTTCAAAGACTTGTCATAGGGAAAAAAATAATTCCAAATCATAAACAGCAAAACAGGATTCGTAGTTATGGTCTCTGATATTTTTTCTCTGGATAAAGCAGCCTGCTTGCTTGGAATCAGTAGCAGGAAAAGGGGAATATTTAGCAAAGCTTGAAGTAATGTGGCAATTACTTTATCGATAAGACTGACTGTAATATGTTACATGGACCATTTTTTAATGCATTTGCAGCAGCATGTGATGAATAAATACAATAAAAATATCAAAATGTACTTGAAATTTCTTTTTTTCACAGCTCACTCTTATTTTTACTGTGACACAAACCAGTACTGATTGTGCAAATGAGATTTTCAACTCTCAAATCTACATCAGTAAGAAAAATAATCTGAATGTAAGTGACAGTCTTCCATTTATTGACATACACACAAACCCTTCATTAAATTGTATGTCCCTATCTAGCTACTATTGATTTTCTTTTGCATCGGTTTATCAATAAGTTGCAGTATATAAGATGTTAGCCATGTGTCCTGGTTTCGGCTGCGATAGAGTTAATTTTCTTTGTAGTAGCTATAGGTATAGTGCTGTGTTTTGGATTTAGTATGAGAATAATGTGGTAACACACTGATGTTTTAGTTGTTGCTAAGTAATTGTAGTGTTTATACTAAGTCAAGGACTTTTCAGCTCCCCATACTCTGCCAGATGCACAAGAAGTTAGGAGGAGGCACAGCCAAGACAGCTGATCCGAACTGGCCAACGGGATATTCAATACCATATGACATCATGCTCAGTATATAGGCTGGGGAGAGTTGGCCAGGGGCAGTGATTGCTGCTTGGGGACTGGCTGGCGTCGATCGGTGGGTTGTGAGCGGTTGCCTCACTTGTTTTTCCTGCGTTTTGTTCCTCTCTCTTTCTTGTTGTTTTCCTTTTCATTACAATTTTTTTTTTCCATTATTAAACTGTTCTTATCTCAACCCACGAGTTTTCTTACTTTTGCTCTTCAGATTCTCTCCCCCAACCCACCAGGGGCAGGGAGGGTGAGCGAGTGGCTGTGGGGTGCTCGGTTCCCGGCTGGAGTTGAACCATGACACCATGAAATATAGCAGTTTATTACTTCTGATTAAAAGCAACAAGAATTTCATATTAAAATTTCCTAATTGATGACTGAAACTTCTCTACTAGACTTATGTAAATAAGGGCCAATAAAAATTAGAACACAACTCTACAGAAATGTTGAACATATTTTTCAAAAATTCTTGCTACAATAAATTAGTTTATGATATGAGTTATCATCTGTCAGAGGATCAAACTTGCAAAGGTTTTCAGAGATTCTGATTTTCTGATTGGCACTGTGATTGATTTTACAGCCAAAAAAACGCATGTTTTGTTATTCTTTCTAAGGAAATTTCATTTATGCGAGCTTACTTTTCTCATTTTTATGGAGAGCTTGGAAAGGAGAGTAGGCGATACCTCAAAATACGTGGGGGGGGGAAGTCTGAAGAAATTAACTATAGAGAAGGTCAGAAATAAAGATGGATAAAATCCAAAATCTGAGGTCTGAGGAGGCTGCTGGGACTCCACTTTGGGGCATAGCAGTGCTAGTTTTGTAGAGATTTCTGTCTCCTTTAGCAGGTCCATTTTGGTGTGCAGGGGCCTTTCTCCTCTTTTCCCTGTGTCCACACATTTAGTCTGATCTTCTGCCTGGTAGCAAAGAGGACGTATGAGGGTGTGAACAAAGGGTGTTAATGGGGATATAGTTGAGAGGGAAGACAGAGGTTCTCTAAATACCTTCTTAACAGCAATTTGCAGGGTAGGAATTTATGTTATTGTCTTGCAAGCCTATGCTGAGAGAATGGGTGGAGAATTGCCTGCTTGCCTGCATCTCTGCATTTAACCAGAGATTCTCCTTCTCATCCTAGGGCAGGGGCTGACACACTGCCAGCATGAGTGCCGACGCAGCATGCGCTACAGCAGTGAAAGCCTTGTGGGGGTGGGAACATGAGCTCTTTTCCTACTGCCTCTGTGAAGTTTGTTGTCCATGTTGTGCAGTGACAATCACTGTGAAGTCCTCCGTGGCCTAGAGCTTGTCATGCTTACTTGTTACTCACAGTCTGATCAGAGTTCATACTAATGAGTTCACTCATTAGTACAGGCTGTATCTGTGGTTGTTCTGTCAACATGTCAGATCCTGCTGCTTTCTACTAGGATTAGACTGCATGTATATTTTTCTCTCTCTGCAATGGAAGCTAACATAATATTTTCATTTATCAAGTATTTTTTTTAAAGCTTCGCTTGGACCATATTTGTCCTTTGTAGATGCAGAATGTTGCTGTCTAATCTTTGACAGTAAGAACACAGCAATTAAAAGGCATTCTCAGGGCTAGAATTTTTAATGTCTGTGTGTGTTGTACATGCATGTACAGGTTTTCTCTGTTCTGCTGGTTGCACATTATTATAACTTGCAGCAAGTTCCCCATTTTCTAAAATACTTGTGTCTATTGGCTAGTGATGCTCTCTTTCCTCTGAGGTTTGAATGTCCACTAATGTCAAAGAGGATATTTCTTTCAGTCTCAGTGGATGCTATCCAACCACAGCAAGTATGGCTTACACTTGGTATTATCTTATGCAATATCCAGAGATTTCATTTCCCTGAAACAATTTGAAGCCGATTGAAATCACTTCAGCATTTCCTCATAGAAGTGTTCTTAATCTTGTTACAGTTCTCATTGTTCTCTTCTGGATTCTCTTTAACTCGTCCACATCTCTTTTTTAAAAATAACGTGGTGCCAGAATTAGCTAGCTGAGACCTCACCTGTACTGAACAGAGAGGAAAAATTACTTTTAGGCTTTATATATGACAGTCTCTTTCTTGCAACAGCCTCACATTCTAAACCCATATTCAGTCCGTGACTCATTATAAGCTCCAATCTTTTTCTACCTTGCTGATGCATGGATAGTGAGACCGCCTGTATTGCACATTTAATTTCTTTTTCCACAAGTAGGACTTCTGCACTTATTGCTGAGTTCTGTCTTACAGCCTTCAGACCAAATCCACCCCTCTGTCTAGATGAACATCTAGACATCTGAACTCCAGATGCTTTCTGTCTTCCTTCTTACTTTTCCCAACTCAGTGCCAAACACACCGTAAGTCTGGCTCTAAGCAGTATTTTCTTTAACAAAGCAGGAGATGGCACAAGGAATTTGCCTAGAAAATCTGAGGCCCATTTAGCCTTCACCTCAGCATCTTGCCCCTTGGAGAATGAACCACTGAAAGCTGTTTCAAATAGGACCTTTCAGCCACTGTGCACCCACTTAAGGCATTTTCCTGGAGTTCAAGTTTCCATGGTTTGCATATGAGAAAGTCATAGTGGACAGTATCAAAAGCCTTAGCACATTCAAGATGTAATAGCCATTGCTTTGACTATCTGTTGAGGTAGCTGCACCACTGAAGTAAAAGATTGGCTAGACTTGTCAAGAGCAAGTCATGTAAAGCCAGTGTTGCCTGTTCCTTACTATCTTATTATCTTCTGCATGCTTATAATGTATCAAAAATAAACAAACAAAAAAATGATTCTTTCCACTTCTGGTCTGCTTTTCTCTTGTTAAATTAAATGAATAACCAATCTCTCATAATTAACCTTTATGAAGAATGATATAAAAATGCATTGAATGCATGAGCCTACTCCCTATTATCTGCTATTCCTCTCTTTATCCATTCAGCATCAGATTTACATTTTCTGTTTTCCTCTTTCCTTTTGAATGGAGTTATGAAAAAAAAAAACAACCTTATTGTCCTTCAGTTCTAAATTAATCAGTTGAAGTTAACCTTGAGACTTTATATTTCCAGGGTCTGTTGCCACATGTGTATGCCATTCCTCTCTGCTCCTTCTCAAGTGTGCTTCTATTTTTTATAGAATGTCTTTATTTTCAGACCAGGCAAGAGAGTTCCTTGCTTGGTACTATTGATCCATTACTGCACTTCTCTCTTAATAATGTGCTGTATCTTTGCATAAAACATAGCGCACACAAGCTGCTTCGGACCAATAGGGTCTTATGACTGCTAGTCACAGGTAACATGAATTCTAGCAGTGTGTATCCACTTCATTGGGCTTCACTACCATAGCAGTCCTAGAAGGTAACATTTGTGACTGGATGAAAAAGGAGTTCATGTTACATCTTTAATGTCATTTGTCTTAAATTACTGACATTCCCAGGATCTGAATAATATTCCATGTCCACTGCCAAACTGACAGAAAGGTCCAGTCATGGTTACAAGGGTCTTATCACTTCTAATATTTGCACTTTATACACAATACATGAAGCCATTTAAAAGTACAGTCAATGTGCCACAGAAAGTGGTCCAATGTATTTCCTTTAGACTTGTTGCCTTGAATTATTTGCCCATTCTCAAAGGTACACAAAGGAGTGGTTTTCAGTATCTCATATGTTTGCTAAAAGATCAGGCTTTTCTTAAAGTCTCCTCCTTGGTTGAATCAATGCTTGCCCAACACATACAATTCACTGTCAAAAATGAAAGTCACGACAAAGTCCTGTCTCTCCACGGAATTCTTGGAAAATAGGTGTCCCAACTTTCATAAGAAAGTTCTTGGGATACAGAATAGACATCCTTGCTACATTTATGCTTTACCTTATCAAGACTCTTGAGTAAAAACATTGGAAAAAATTGTCCATATACATACATAGATCTACTCCCAGTGATGTCACTTGCTAGAAAACACAACAAAGTAATGATAGAATAAGAAAAATATCTTTGGAAATATAAAGTCAGTGGTGGTTTTGTATGTTAGCAGAAGTACGAAATAAAGATTGGAGAACTCCCTACTGTTTTTTAATGCTGCCTTGGATTTAAAGTATTTTTATTTCAACCATCTCTCAAGTATTAATTTCCTACTAGTATCCCTTCCAAATTAACTGTCTTAGCAAGTTTTAAAAACGAAAAACCTTTGTGCAGACATGCTGTACCACCATGTTGAACTCTACTGCTCCATTAACCATGATAAAATCATTATAATTATTTTTTTCTTTGTACATAATATAGTGTTTGTATGAATGCTTGTTGCAACTGGAAGTATATTGTGCCATCTAGCAGCTGACAGTTTAAGTTATGCAATGCATAAAGATTAGACTAGAGAAAATCTTACTGTGATTTCATGGCCAGTTTCACTGAAAACAATTCTCTGAACTGGCCACTCTGTGACATCTGTTCTTATAGGACATTCTGGTAGCTTCGGGGTTTTTTTATTTCAAAGTACTTAAGGAACAAATGTTATGCCCAAATATATTCTCTGCAATAAGCGTATGGTAGTGAAATAAATTAGACTAAGTACCTACCCAGGAGTAAAATTAGGTTTTACAGGCATGAGTGCTACCAGAGCTATCAGACTCAGGGAACCCTTTACCATGTAGATCTTAGTGATACGGTAATAATATGGTACCTTAAGCAAGCTGTTGGCTGAATCAGTCAAGTCCATCTCGACTGTATGTTAGTGAAGTCATTTCATCCTCATAAGCTGATTTCAGGCCATTAAGGCAGCCTTTTTGCTTCACGATGTGTATAGTCATTACATATTCCCTCCATTCATTTGTCTTCATTCAAAGCAGCACTCAAGCACCTTGGTGCTTATTACTGTTAACAAGAATGTGGTCTACTTAATACAGTGTCAAATGAAATCAGAAAGAGTCATGTGGATGATAGCAAGAGCAACTGCATCAGCGTGCATGATGTTATCATGTAGATGAGAAATATAAATGAGGGATGAAATGCCATTTAAGTGAACACTCAGATGGAAAACAAATGTGCCATTGCAGACAAACAATTTCTGAAGCAGCTGCTTAGGAATCCTCCTTCACTTGTAATTCTTGTTATGGGATTGAAAATCAGAAGAAATCAGAATTGTTAAGCAATCAGGAAATAGCAGATATTTTCACTAAAAGTGGCTCTAGTATAATGAAATTCTTATCTTTCACTGACAAGACAAGCATTATAAAACACACTGGGTTAACTGCATGAGCATCCTGAAAGCTTGCGTATTAAAGCTGTTCATTTGGCAGAGAGACTAATAGGCCTAAAAGCTTTCTAGCTCATTTTATCACCTTCTGTTTTTCTCATTAATGCTGGCACTGATGTTCAGTTATTATTGTAGGAGCTGATCATATTTACAAAACCTTGCTACTTTTCCTCTTTAGAGACAATATCTGAATCACTTTTGAATATCTAGCAGATGTTCAAGATACTCAGTTCTTGGAAAGATGCAACACAGCCTTTAAATACAAGGCCATTTGAAGCACCTCTACAATCTCTAGCTACTGTGCCTAAAAAAGAGAAGTTTTCTTGAAGATACTGTTTCATATAAGTATCAGCTGCTGGCTTTATCCTCTGAATCAGCTTGTGCTGATCATTGAGGTGTTAGGATCCTAGACAAGACTAATCCCCTACAGCGTTACAAAGTTCATATGTTAAATTTGTCCTGAATAATTATCATGCTCAACATTTCCAGTGCCGATTTTGACATTAGTCGTCTTTTACTACCAGTCCTTGGCTTCCAACCTTTGGTAATAGAAGAAATGTAATTGAGGCCTACGTGTATGAATGGGAGAGGATAGTTTTGCCTTTTACAGCACTGAGCTTAATAAGTTTAAAAATGCACACTCAAGGAAATATGTTAATTTGACTAAATATTCCTCACTTCACTAAAGAATCAACATTTATCAGCATCTCAGGTTTGCTCCTCAGCTCTCATATACAAGGAATTCATGGGGTCTGTGCATAGATAACAAGGTTAATGCTCTTGTGGGAGGAAAGTGGTTTGTCACCGTGCAGCAACAGGTGGGCTTGAGGAATCGAAGGACCTGCTGAGATCAGATCAGATGCAGGTGTGTTTTAGAAACACTTGTCATTTTTATTTTCTCTGAAATACATTTAAGACTTAAAATGTCTGCAGGGTAAGAAACATCTTCATTAAGGATGGATGCACTCATTTCCTTTCTGTATGCCTTACTCTCCTTCCGCATTAGCCACAGGGGAGTTAATAAGATGCTCAAAGTGAACTTCATGAGAACACGCATAAGCAGCGGGTAGGCTCGAAGAAATTACTCATCTCTCACTGGCATAGCAGTCACATATCCGTACATGGAGATGATCGCAGAATCGGAGCTGAGAATAACAAGAGTGATGCTACTCAAACTCGGAATGCCTCAGTCCATCATCTGGGTCAAATCACAACTAGTTCCCAACCAGTAAGAGAGACAATCCCGGCTACAACAACCACAAACTGTGATTTTGTGAGTAAGCAACATTGTCCAGTAGATTATATATCTATGTCCTTGTATGGTAACTAAGCTCTTATAGTCTATGCTTCTGATGCTAACAGACCTCTTTCCTAACGTTTTTGATATGGCCAGCTTTGGAAACAGCTGTCTCTTTGGAGAGCTTCTCAGCTCTCTTCCCTGCCTGCCCCTCCACACCCCTTTTCCAGAAATATACTCCCAAGTATTCATATTTGCTGTTTTGAGCCCAAGATGGGACTACATAAATCAAATCTAATCTGCTAAACTGCTAACTGCTGAACTAATCTGTTCTTTCTATGTACGTCTATATGTACGTGCCTTTTTAGATTCCTTGACCAATGAATATTACTGGTAGCTCACCCCAGTATTGGCACTGGAGCTACATCTCTTGAGTTTCTTGGCCTATTCTGCTCTCTGAGGAGAGAGGAAAAGCATCAACCTGACATCCCTCTACCCTTGTAATCTCACCAAATCAGGAACAATTTCATGCAGAACAGCATGCTCTGATTCTGTCAGCATTTACACTTAGGGCAAAAATGGGGCTGGCTCTGATGACTAATGGTACAAGGCTGCTAACGTGTGAAACTTTGTTTCAATTTAAAAAAAAACACATTTATTTTAAAACCTCAAACAGAATTATAATCAGAAATCTGAAAACCCTTTTTGTTCTTCCCAAATTAGATTACACACATATCATTATAGTCATCATTTTATAAATACATGGAAAAAGGACATATGACTAACCTTCAAATCAGCCCTCAGCTTGACAGACTAGATCAATGCATCATCCAATGTATTTCAACAGTCAAACAGAATTTATTATGATAAGTAAGAACTCTCCAATAACAACAGAAAATAAGATACGTGCAGCCAGCTTGCCATATACCTGTTCTCAAAACTCTTTGTTTTTTTAAAGCACTGCAAGTTTCTAAGCTGCTTGCATGAATAATATCCTCATTTCTCAAAGGCACACTAGAGTATTCATAATGAAGTAAAATGAAGTAACACTTATTATTAGATGGGGAGCTGATTTATTTTAATATATGTCATTCAATCATGTAAGTGGTTATTAGGATTTTACAGCCTTCACATACCAAAATCAACTGTTTACAGTGTTTCCTGGACATTAGTTGCAGATTAATGACAATTGTGTTCTCTGTGTGGGAAGATCACAGGAGATTTCAGATCATAGCGGGTCTCAGCTTCAACAAAAATGTAAACCAGAGACAGAAACTTCTGGACACAGACGCTATAACTGAACTGAAAAACAAGCACCACTTGGTGAAGCCCATTTTGATTCTAATGATGTGTTAAAAAAAAAGTCTTGACTGGAAGTTTCTCCTAATTTGTCTTTATGGATATAGAATAATTGAGAAATTGTAAAAAAATTCTCTTAAATTACATGTTCAGATGGTCAGGATTCTAACAAATGAAATTATTTTAAACCCAGAGTACCTTTCAAAGCCACAAATATCATTGAGATTACCTTGTTGTGAAGACAGGTAAGGAGTGGGTTTCTGAAGTAATTTGTATGCCTTAATAAGCTTGCATTCATTGTCATGAAATAAGTCAGCCAGATACACTCCTTTGTTGAAGTACATAAGTAAGTTTTGGGAAAGAACACATGCTGTGAGGAGATCTCCTTAGGCCACCAGTAATTAGTTCCCGTAACAATACTGTACCCACAAGATGCAGTTAGGATTAGTTAATGTACTGCACTTTGAAGATGTAAAAAGATTTCAAAGAGCTAATTGGTACTAGATTATCCACTACATTGGGATTTCTGTATTACCATTTTCAACTATTTTACTCTAAATATAAAGTGATTCAGACCAATTTGTATGTTATTTTTGGCAACTATTTATTTATTGCATCTGTTACTTGAAAACACAAAACATAACTTTTCGCTATGAATGTCCCTTGCTTATAAGGACAGAAAAGCTTGTTTTCCATTTAGAAAGGATCCTGAAAATCTGTTCATTTTCCTTTTTCTGCTTGTTTATTCCCTAAAAAAGTTTGTGGTCTGTATATAAGAACAGAATTCTTAGAAGTAACTCATTTTTCCTTCCCTGATTATACTGCAAGATTCACTGAAAGAAAAAAAAAAAACAACAGGATTTTGTCAGCTTTTTGGTAACAGGGCAACACAACTAAAATGTAAACAGCGAGAGGCTTTTTCTCCCTCCAAAAGCTCAAGATTAATATGAAATTGATAATAGAAAAACAAGTTGAAGGAGAGTCACATAGACATCAGAAGAAAACTTTTTCTCAGGGAAGGTAATGCCACACAGGGACAGGTTGCTCAGCGAGAACACCTTGGACATGTTCAAGACTCAGCAAAACAAGGCCAGGGCTGGCTGGATCAAGTTCTAATAATAGTACCACCTCAGACACAGGCCTGCAGTTAATGACTCCCAGAAGTCCTTTCCAAGCAATAGTTCTGTGACTGGTGACCTCCTACTACAATTATTGAAATTACCCAAGAATCATCCAAGAAAAGAGGTTATAGGGTCTTAGTAAAAAAGTTAAATATGGTAAAATCCCCAAATACTGAAATAAACCCTAACGCTGAAATGCTAATGCAAAAAAAAGAAAAGATTCAAATAAGGAAACATATGCAATCCTCAAAGCTACATTATAATTTCAGTATTTCCATTGAACTGTACATACTAAATGGAAGCAAAGAAGGGACCCACATCCTTTTTTCCTTGCAAGTCAACTTAACAGAAATCAGATACATTTACTTTATCAAAGCAAAAGTCTGTGCACAGATTAAGTATTTAATAAAAGGTACCCACGTCAACTGTCATCTGCATTTTGAAAATAATCATGTAATTTTATATGATAGGATTCCTTTGAGGATAAGTATTATCACTGTAACATACTTTTCTCCATTTGAGATTTTCCTCCCCAAAATTTCACCCTCAAGTCTTTAAGCTATAACAAGAAATTTTCTTTTATTTCCCCTATTCCAGTACCCTTAATATTAAGACATTCAACTCAACTCTTTAAGCTGACAGGGTTTGTAACTGGTAGGACAGGCTGCCTGTTCTGCAGGTAAAATTTTAAAATATATTAAATTCTTCTCTAACACTTAGGTCAGTGTACTCCCAACAGGCCAAGATACTGATACTTTACTCTGTCAGCCTGAGAGCACACTTTAACGTAAACAAGCTAAAGAGAGAATCCAGCATGAAACCCAGCTTTCCTCCCTCATAAGCACATGTGCAACCAGCTTATAAGCACGTTCTACTTCAATGAATAAATAGATCATGAGTCCAGCACAGTTTCAGCTACAGCAATTCCAAGGGACTTAGTTTCTTTATAGGAGGAAGAATTGGCTCAGGCTGCAACTGTTCATATTTTTAAAGTCTGGAGATTTATGGTTCAACTTGTGTACTGGCCAATATCGAAGGTATCACATGTGTAGCAATAATCTTGTTCTTGCCCAGGGATTTTCCCATGTTTTTGGACTGGAACCTCAAAGAGAATGATGTTTGAATCATGGGGATTTCACTATTAAACAAGAAAGTGGGAGCTATGTTAACCAGACTCAGAATTTAGTGACTATATCAACTCCCTGCATGAAGCAAGTGACCATCTGCTCCACTTGTCCATAAGCAATAATAACAACTTCTTCCCATGCCTCCTTATTTCCTCCCCTTTATCTTTAAATCCTTCTCCTTCATATACCACTATCCACGTGTTTTTAATTTATGTCTTCCAAATTACTGGTTGGCTGCTTATCTCATCAACATATGGTAGCTCTGCTGGTTGGTGGCACAGACCTCATATCTGGGGACCGATTATCTACCACCTTGTAGCTGGCATGTCTTAAAGGCAATTACAAAATATTGCTGCCTCAGAATATCCTCATCAATGAAAAAGTTTTATCCAGATCTACTTAAAGCACTTGATCTTAAATTTTTTCACTCTGTAGTCAGTCATAATTTCAAAAGTTAAAATAAAGCTCGATGCTAAGTCTGGCATTATCATTCTAATCCTCCCATTCTGATCTTGAATCTTCCATCCTCTCTGGAAATTTCTCTTATATTCAAAAGTAGTGATTTGGGAGATAAAAAAATCCTATTAAATACTTACATTTTTTCGCTCCAAAAAGAAGAGGAAAGGTACATTTCTAGTCTTACTTTATTTGGAATACTAGATTACCTCTTTCAGATGCCCAGTGAGAAAAGTGCACAGAATGAGCGTTCTCCTCTTGAGAACAAAATCTAAGGATGTTTCCAAGCTTGGAGGATCTTTCTTGCTGAAGTTTGCATCTCTAGTGATCATCTCACAGCTGTTCAATAATGATGCTGGGTTTCATATAAATGTGTAAAGTTCTTCATGTACATAAGCCAAGAAACAGTGCAGAGCTGCTCATCTGAACTTTTCTAATTGTTCTTATACCAGCAGCTTAGGAATTCTTGCAGAGGGGTTTGTCATAATACTTTGTTGGCATTTTTTATAACAATTGCCTGTTCAAGCTAAGCAAATCCTGGAGAAGAATAAAGCTGTGGTGAATACAGATGCAATGTTAATTAACAGACACTCTAAATGTGAATGTTTTAGTAAGAATTAAAAATTTAAAAATAGTGTATTGACCTGTCAAGCAGCCAGGAAATATTTTGAAAATCAAGTTTATTTCCCTGAAAATTTGACTCTCTGCATTAGAATATATTGAGCTGAAATGCTAGGCAGCAAATTAAAAGCAAGGGCTTTGTGTGTGCACCTATGCATTATTACTCTGGTGATGATGTCTACCTCAGCTGCCCTTTGGGTAGACTGCAGAATTTGGACAACTTTATAATCTCACTGGTAATTTCTAGGCTCTAAAATACTACAATACAAAGTATTAGCAGCAATCTTCTGGGAGACATTTCCTAATTAGGCAGCCCAAGTTAATTATTAAAGACATAGTAGTTTTTACGCTGCTGTCTGTCTCATGTCTGTAAGCAAAACAAAGGAAACAACATCAGCAATGAGTATACTTTGCTATGTTCTACTACTTTGAAGAATGCCAAACCATCTGTATATAAGAACTGGTTGGAGAAACTCATATGAGCTCTTCTGCAGAAAAAAAAAAAACAAAACAGTTAATAAAATCAAAAGATAAATGAAAACAACTGGTTCCATTACAATATTGTCTTTGGAGACATCTGATATTTTTGTCCTCAAGTAACTAGCAGTGCTAATATGTAATGTTTAAACTAATCCTGTCTCAGAGGTGAGGTCTGGAGGTGGATACAGAGATTTTATTAATCCTCCACTAGAATCAATTTTACTATGCTAATACTAGTTCTTTTTCTCTATCTTGCGCTGTCCTTAGGGTCAGGCTATACCTAAAACAAATATCACCTAAAAAGGAAGCAATAATAGAGATGATTAGTTTGGTTTGTCTTCATCAAGTTAATTACTTTAGCCTGCACTCGCTATCCCCTTTTCTTTTTCAATTTCCTGGACCAAGAGAATGAATTGTTATTGCCAAAGGAAAAGGAGAAAGAGGAAGGGAGGGGTGGAGAGAGAGAAGGAGAGAGAGTCTTCGTTTGTCTGCATTTCTCCGTATCTCTTAACTTATGTTTTGCATTTGGATAGTTTCAGTGCTAAAAAATCCTCATTAGTAAATAAAAGCAACCTTCTAACTCTGTATTGCCTTTGGAGCCAAAGAAAATCAAAAGCTCGTGAAAACCTAAAATAAAATGCAATTAATTATCAACCTCTGGGGATCATTTTACCAAAGCAATTGATTTCACTTCACCACTGCAGCCACCTATCATTGGAAACATATCAGCTGTTTAACAGCACACTCATAAAACAAGGTAACAAATTACCTCAACATTTCCTAGGGAATAACCTTTCAGTCTTTCACTAGAAGAAGACAGGTTAAAAATTACTTCTTCTCTTTTTTTTTTTAACTTCAGTTCATATGATCTCTAGTATACCTACAAGAAACATTATAAAAAGAAGGGAATCCAACTGAAGATTTCATACACTAGAATGTATGGCTTAAGTTTTAGTAAATATATGATGGGATCTTCAATGACTGGAGACAACAAGGATTTGGAGTTGTCGCATCAAATGGCATTTCTACTTAACAGCATGCTAGGAAATAGATTTCAGTAAGACACAGGACTTGATTCATATGTGCAGGGCTTCCATCAGTGAAGATATTCTATCCAAGTGTGATCCCAGTAGAAGTATATGCTGGACTTTGAGGACTCTGACAATTTATCTTGACACAATAGAGAGTTCTGAGCTTGACAAAGGGCACTTCTTACCTAAGAAGGGAAGGAGACACTGTCTAAAATATCTTATCCAAAATAATGAGTTCATTTTCTAGTCTTGCCACACATTTTTTGTTCTGTCTTTAACAAAGCTTTGAGTTTCTCTTTGCTCCATTTCTCCATGTGTTGAACAGGAGAGTGATTCCTTTTCTTTGTCCCTCCGCTCTCTTCGACTAGGGCCACATCTTACTTTCACTATGTACCTGAAGAGACAAAATTCTCTGTTGATATTGATGCCCTTCAGACACTTCCCATACTAGTAATTAGCAAATCAGTTTAGCTTTTTTCCAAAAGTGCTGAAAAATCTGGAATTGCCATTACCACCCAGCAAGCGACTCAGTGATGTTTTCCCACTGTGTCGCTGGTTTTGGAGAGTTATATAACATCATACAGAAATGGAATAATTAACCTTTAATTTGAACCACTTATTCCCTCTTTTTAGCATGATTCAGTATGTGGATCATCTGTTTTGTATTCCCATGATCAGATATTCAACCTTACCTTTAAAACTTAACTTTTCTGAGAAACCATAACGCCAGGGACTAGAATCTTTGTCATGACATGTGGGTTCTAGCAGGGAAATCCAGCAAGGTGAATTCATTCAAGCAAACATAGTACGTAGAGGAGCATAAAAAAGCATAATATACCCAGCTGGACAATACAGGAGCCCCAAGTGCTGAGTAGCAGCTGCCATTCTGATTGGAGTGCTTATTAAAAGCTGCCAGCTTTCATGTAATAAGCCAGAAATGCCTGACTCTAGGAACATAATAGGCCAGAAATTGCCAAGTGCTAAGGACACAAAGCGCAGACCACTGCCAGTGCTTTAAAGCTCCTATAATTCACGCAGATCTGTTTTGAATGGTATTCCACTTGAAGTCTGTTAGCCCATGGGCCCGCCTGACCTCCCTTGCTGCTTGTGCGGAGACAGCTCTAATAGCATGCAGGTGTGAAACACAGAATTTCCCTTACTTGTAACCAATCAGTCAGAATAAAAAAGGGTTATAAATATTGAAATAGATTAACCAGATCCCAATGTCTCAGGACAGGTAGGTACATGACAGTGCACAAGTCTGTCTTGTAGAAGCGCACAAGGACTGTACATTTGACAGGACTTCTCTGAATACCAATTGTCACTGGCCTTAGCAACAAAGACCCACTGAGCTTTTATTCCCTCCTCCCCGCCCCAACCTTGTAATACACTACTGGTATTTAATCATCTTCAGAGATGAAAAATTTTTCATCCTCATTCTTGAAAAATCAAAAAATTATGCTGATGTGTAGGCTAGATACCTTGTGCTTTAAAGAAGAAATTTAGCATTCATGACTGATATTTTTTTACTTTTCTGATGATACCACATTTTCATATAGCAGCTAATGCCTTATAAATATATAGGACATACCCAAGCACTTAAAAAATTAAAATAAGGTAGTCTATGTTATAAATAGAAATCTTAATTTCTTAAAAAGTATGACAAACTAGTGACAGAGACTCACTGAAAGACATATGGCAGCATTGGTTATGTCTGAAAATCATTTCAGCTACCATCTTATTTTAGACAGTCACAGGAATCCAACTGACTTTGATCTAAGAAGCTGTCATCAAAGAGATCTGAAAGCTTGATAACATACAGAGAAATCAATTTTTGAAACCTGGCCAAACTTCAACTTGAATACTTGGGACACACAGCAGAATAATTGATTGGCATAAAGGAACTAGAAAAGTTAAATTATCTTAACTCCTCTAAATATGATTGGATTTTTCTATTTGTTCTGTTACGCAGTTTGTACACATGAATATTTTGCTCACTGTACTGTTATTCACTTCTTTCCAATTAACAGATAAAATGGGCTCAGCACCTCCACCTTTGGAATATCACTTTTCCTCATTTACAGACATTGTATTTACAAAATAATTGCTTCATTATGATGCTGTACCTTCCCATTATTCCTCACTTCAGGCATCATTTTCCCCATGTAAGAAGTTGCCTGGAACTGTTTGTATTTGAGATACAGATTATAAGGAAATATTCAAGAGCACTGAAGTATCCTTAGTGCTTTCAAAAATAAAACGGTATCTTTCAAAGAAAAAAGGAGCAATTAGGTGCCACCTTTCAAAAGAAAATGAAATGTTGCTAAATTTCCATTTTTGCTGTTAAACATCTCCACCTCCCAGTACCATTTATATTTAAATGTATTCAAGTATCTAACTTCTGCTGAAAGTCAATAGACTCTTCAGAAAAAATTACATCTATTTTATGGAAAATACCTCTGAATATACAGTCCAAAAGGCTTAAATCACTTCCGGGACTGAGAGACCATATTGTTGTCTCATGTTTTCTTTATGGCTGTTTCCTAATTATTGATGTCGCGGTGCCAATGTCTCTAAGTCATTTACATAGCTTTGAAAATGTAACCTGAGATCTCCTATCCATTGCTCAGCTCCAAAGAATTCTCTATCTTCTCATGTAACATTTTCTTTATTCTATGACCTTCAATTCAACTACTACTAAACAAGTTTACAAAACATACAGTTGCTTTGAAATTATTGGATTTCTCTTTTTGCTTCATGCCCCCTCAAAGAATGTTTTAAAGGATGTACTTACATATAAAATTTTGCAATTTCTTAGGAATGTTGGGTTTTAAAAGCAATCAGATTTCAATTACCAATAATAGTCTTGCAGGACCTCAACAATTACCTCAATGCTCACAGTGCGCTTACTAAATCTAATTTAGTGGTTTTCCCTCTTATTTAAAAACTTTATTCCTTTTGGGGAAAAAAAAAAAAGTCTTGCTAGATTATTTTAAGAGGACATTTATGCCTAAAGCTACTTTACTGATGATAAAAAAAGAGTAGTACTGTTCGCTCATATGTTATTTTTCCATATTTGCAGCTATTTAATATTCTGCCCTACCCTGCTATGTACTAAATACTTACAAGCTTTTAGATGCTTCATTTTTAACAGTTCTTATATTCCTTTCTAGCCACATCAGATTTAATTTTTATCCTTATTTTTATTGAAGTAAGTATGATTTTTTCTCCCTGTATCATAATCACCTCTAACATCCCACAGTAAACAGCAGGTGGTTCTAATCAATCTCTTTCCATTCATTATTTATTCCTTCAAAGTTTGTCTTTTAAAAGTTCAATATTTTTGGTGCTATATATGTTATAATACCCTCACGTAATTTTCCTATTTGATGATACCATTATGACAAGATACCAGATGTTCAGTACTTCTCTCTTAACTATCATACTTAGGGCTTTTGTCTTAGAACTAATTGAGATAATCTTTGAGATAATCTTTGATCTGGGTATTTGCTTCCAACACTGGAAGGACACAATACTGCATTACCTCAAGATACAGTCATGCAATATTTAGTAATTGCTCATAGGAACAGCAATTTGAATGTTTGAGCCCCAAAAAGAAGTCTGCAATAGCTGCTTTTCCCACACATTCCTCAACCTCCTGTAGTCCATAGGACTACTCAAGTGCTTAACGCTATGCATGTTGAAGAACTACCTTCTTAAACTGGGGAAAACAAGTTTTTGTCAGGTAGGAAAAATATACATACAAGAAAATATATTACTTAAGAGTCCTGAATGATATCTTCTTTTAAATATTGATTCTTCTCTCCTAGCACCTCACAGCTGTTAGCACAAATTACAGAATTTGTGAACTGAAATTCCAGTGATGGAATAACCTGCCTGTTGTCCAAAAAAAAATTATTTAAAAAAAATAATTAAAATTAAGGTAATTTTTTTTAAAAAATTAAATTTATTTTTTCTTCCAAAAAGTATTTCTCAAAATAGTGGACATTTGTAACCAGCATGTTGCTTATAACCTGATTTATTAAGCCCATGCTGTCCTTTTCACACTACAGAAAGCCGTCTTTCTAGAAGGTATTGATATCTATCTTGATAGCCTGGGAAAGAGGTGCTTAACAAGACCCCAAAGGATTCTACAGCTCACAGGTCATTAAAACCCAAGTCTCTCACTATGATCACTTTCTCTTCCAAGAGTTGCAATGAATTTTGAGAATAGCACTCCATAGCAGTGTTAATGTTATGGGTTAAAAAAACTTACAGTTTGAAGCAGGTTTAAGGAGTTAAAAGCAGATTCAGCAGTGCTATTTTTATATTGTCATAAGTAAGCATAAAACTCTGTTTTAACTTCTGAGAAAAAGCAGTAAAGAGAAGAGCTTATCTTCAATGGAAGAGAGCTTATCTTCAATGTCTCTAGAGACATTGCTGCCTCATCTAAAGCCATCCAGAAAACGGTGTATGCCAATCAGTTCAGTTCCACGGAGTGCTAAAAAGAAGATGAATAAGCAGGTTTATAATACAAACTGGTACTGAACCTGGGAGTTTGGAAGCCTGGCTTCCCTTCCTTGCCAAGCTCTCTCTAACCTCAGTTGGCTGTGAGCTCATTTACTAGTCCTTAGGTTTTGTCTTACCTTCTATTATTGTTTTGAATGGCATTAATACAGGAGTGCACACAGTGGAAGCTTCCGAGAAAACTTTTGAAATATTTAATCAGTAAAAATAATAAAGATTTCATTGTTTGCTTTAATATTTGACCCACTGCAAACAAAACATACCTTTGTCTTCTGCAGGTATGTTATGTCAACTGTGAACTCAGTTGTCTGTGACATAGGGACGTACCCTAGGGTTTGCTTTTGTGATTATATTTTCTATGCAACTTTTTTAGTAGGGCACTTAAATTATAGTTAGAAAAGTTGAAGGGACTGTATTTGACTGATACCAAAAAGAGTAGGATGGAAAGCATTTTAAAAGGCCAGAGTTAAATTTTCAAAGAAGTTTCAAAGGAAATAGGATGAGGAAGAGAAACCATGTGACCAAGACAAAAGAGAGAGCAGCTACTTACGTAACAGTACTACAAAAAATATGGGAGACAGTGCATCACAAGCTGAAATTAAGTCAACAATGACAACCTCCTAAAAAAGGTGTGGAAGAATCAATATTTAAAAGGTGTGTGGAAGGAAGGAAGTTAGCTGTCTTACAGTCTGTAATATAATTATTCCTATGTACTTACTGTTGTAGTAAGGTCTCAGCTAGCACATTGTATCCTTACTAAGAAAGACACAAACAAGAGTAGGCCAGAGCATGGCTCCCAGAGCACAGCAAGCTAACAGAGTCAGAGCAATTAGCTGTGCAAAGCCCAGAATTTCTCCCATACAGCAATGATAGTGATGTTGCATATTGCATGGTGTCCAATACAGGCAAAATAGGTGACTGACAGGGCCTTTGCAGAGACCCTACAGAGCCAAGACTCCAAACCCTGAATTGCAAGGAAGGAGGGAAATCTAGAGGCCACCTTCAAAAAAGCAGCAGATGGAAAATGTAAGCAAGATGATGATCAGTTATTGGTTTTCCATTGGAACAGCCCAAGAAAAAAAATCAGTTTAGTTTCAGTAGACAAAATATGAGTTAGATACTAGAAACAACTTTGCAACTTTGAAAATAAGCACTAAAAAAAAACCTGTCAGAGTAAGCTACGGAATCCCTTCACTAATAGGTTCTAAGAATAGGAGTTCTTTTGTTCCAGCCTCCGTACAAGCAGATGAAGCAGATGATCTCAGGAGGTCACTTCCAATCAAGCAGATCTATGATTCTGTGAACTATTTATATTATAAAAGAAGCCTGTGTTAAATGCTTGCTGTTACTGTGAATTCAGTGATTGAAGAAAATATGTCAAGAAGCTGTACTCTTGAACAACTGGCAGCCAGGTCTTAATGGCCAGAAGTTCTGAAGTTCCCAGTTAGAAGTCAGAAATATGTTTGTCAGCAAGAATTCAGGTGAATAGTAAAAGATTACGCAGAAGTAAAAGTTTTAGAATAACTAGCACAGAAAACAATTTTTTAATATTTTTTCTTCCAAAAATCACCTATTCAATTAGCTTTTCTTTTGGTATAAATAAAATAGTCTTGGCCATGAGCCGCTCTATTTTTGTTGGATTACCATATAAATAAAGCTTCAGCCAATTACTTAGAAAGATGTATCTGTTCCTTAATTTTGGTTCTATATGTAAACAAGGTTCAGTGATACATTCCCAGGGAAAATTAACTCTGTCTAAAAGCATAAACAGCTCCAGCAGAATTTAGCTGAAATCAAAAATGTTAACACATCTGCCTTCTGATTCCTTTCTTACAGGCTATTGTTTGGACCATTCATCTTAATGACATTAGATATGGCTATGCTTCTCATGTATCTATGTTTCTACAGTTGTCAAGATGATTGTCCTTATTTTCTTAGACTAGCACTAGTTTAAAAGGGGCAATTTCTTTGGTCTGAAAAGATTGTTTCACTTAAAGCCCATCTTTTGGCTATAAAATATGAACATAGGGTTGAATTCAGTGATCTTCATGTGCTATAGCTCCTTTAAAAAAATTAAAAGGCAGCTCATTTCCAAAATAAAGTATCACTGACTAGATTTTTTCCATGATTTCAGGACTGTGCATTTCTAACACTATGCTAAACATTAAGTTCTCTGGTGTAGATTTATTGCTGGTGTCTGAGACAGTATCAACAATCACTTAGAAATATAAGATACCATCATAGCTGTCTGAATTCTTTCGGGCATTGTTCTTAAAGATGTCTTTTGCTACAACATGCTTAAAAAAAATAATCATTTTATTTTCTCAGGTATTTGATATGAGACTGTTTCTCAAGTGTTTGGCATCTGTCCTGATAACACTGTACTTT
The DNA here is from genome assembly GCF_000690835.1 of Fulmarus glacialis. Lineage (NCBI taxonomy): Eukaryota > Metazoa > Chordata > Aves > Procellariiformes > Procellariidae > Fulmarus > Fulmarus glacialis. Next base: position 24,803 of record NW_009186776.1, read on the forward strand.
TAATGTATTGCTGGTGTCACCATCCTTAAAGCAAATTTGTCAGGTAGTGTAAATTGATATGGCTTCACTGAAACCAGTATGCTCTGCAAGTCTACAAGCTGAAGATCATAGAATCATTTAGGTTGGAAAA
>NW_009186777.1:0-11447 GCF_000690835.1 Fulmarus glacialis
TTTTATACATATATTTAAAAATATAATTTCAGCCCCACAAATGAAAGTATGCAGAAGCAGTATATAATGACTAAGTCAACAGGTTAATTTTTTACCACCATCCAAACAGATGGTTTGAATTCTTGCACGTTTGTTATTTTTTCATAATACTCTTCCCAGATTTCAGTCAGTTCTCATATGTATTCATTGAGTTTTGTTGTATTTGATATGTCAGTGATTCCTCCATTACAGTGAAATGAAAAAAGAATTTTTTTTAACTTTTTGAATTTTATCATATTCTTTTTGGCAGAATTATACACCAGATACTTTCAAGCCTTTGAAATAATTATTTTTCAGATTTAGCTCCTAGACACATGGGTAGTGAATCCTTTATCACTGCACTTCATCAGATTCAAGACAGTCCCTCTTTTAGACTGCCTCACAAGAGATCATATTTAGAAGCGTGAAAGATTTATAGGCTTGAGCCTGGGAATATTTTCTTCCTCTCCCCCAAGGTGCACAGGGTCTTCAGTCAAGATTCAACCCCAGTATAAATAACTGCAGAGCTGTTTACCAGTACTTTATGGCTTTGAGTATAGGAAAGATGTGTTTGTTCCTTGTTCCAATAGGGTTGGGAGAAATTTCTGCTCCAAACAAGCCTCATAAAAGCTCTGTTATGAAGCAAATCATGCTGCCTGATGCGTCCTCCACAGTGATGGCAATTATCCACAAATTGGATCTCCGGCTGTGTTTTACAAGACTTTCAGTTTTGTTATACAACTTCTTAATTATGTCCTCAGAGACAGGGAGTGTGCATTACACAAAAACCATATTGTCTTCTGTTCCCCTGTCCTGCTCAAAACCAAATTTTTCGTGTGACACGTCACTCCTATGCTCTCAAACGCTGATGTTTACATCTGGGTTTTATAACTGTATTTTTTCCATTTCCACAGCTGACCTCTTTGTGTATAACTGTTGTGAAAACCATGTTCTTGATAGCAGTCGTTACTAGAGGGGAAGTGTTTCTCTTGCGATGGCTTTCTTAGCAGAACCTGAAAGCTTGTCTCGGTGGCTGGGAGAGTTTGCTGTAGGCCCCAGATTTTTCCATGGCATGAATCCACATTTGACTATCAGCGTGTGCTAATCCCATCTACTCTGGTCAACCAGGTGAGAGTTCATAACAAGAAATTCAGAAGCAGCAGCTTCTTAAACCACCTCTCAACTATGATTACTGCCAGTCCATTTGAAGCCAGCAGGACATACCACCTTCAGCAGTCAGTTCAGCTGTTCGGTTTAATGTTGGCCCTGAAATATAGCAAAAACTTTGCATAGTCAGACACACATTTCAGTTGAGCACATGAAGTACATGGTCAGTTACAGTACAAATCACTGATCCCCATCAGCCACACGCTGTTCTGTGAGGCTTAACTTCAGCCTAAATCTGCAAGCATGTTTTCCTTGCAGATGTGTGGTGTGTTGAAATGTTGTTGTAGGCTGTAAACAATTACATGCTTTCAGCAAAAACATAATTTGCTCTTAATATTATGAAATCACTTATTAACTTCCTTAATTTTTGCTTAACTTTTGAATTCAATTGTAAATTTGCTTTCCATTCATTTAGTTTGACTTGAAAACATCACACGAAGATGTGCAGGTTTCATATTTAGCTCTCTCTTGTACTTGGGCCAGTTAAATTAAATTTGTAACATAGCATCAGTGTCATTCTGATCAGCTAGGCCCAGCCTCAATAGGTGTCTCATGAGAGCAAACTCCTTCACTCATTCAGACAATCCCTAGATAAAGAGCAGTTGCATGCAGTGAAAAAACTTGTGTTTGTGTTCAACTCCTTCAATAGGCACGGTGGTGAATAGTAAAACAGCTCCCAAAAGGCTGTTTTACTCTATTAATAATTTCTATAGTAATTATTTCCATACATTAAAGAAACAAAATAGAACTACAAAAAAGCAGCTCTTCCCTTTATTTTCATTAATTTTGCTTTGGAATAAAAACTTGTTTGCTTAGGTCTCATTTCAGACAGGATCTGGACTAAAACCATTTCCTTAACACATAAGCAATTGACTGTATGACTGTGTATTCATTTACGGTGCAAAAAGGTTATGATTTTTAGTTTTCAAAGAGAAACACTAAAACTACTTGCATGCTTGTAATAAATGAAGGCAGTTTCATTAAAATTCAATCTCTAGCACAGGTGAATGAGACAAAGTGTAATTGACAGAGGACATTTAGAAATGTGCTTTAGCTTATCTACAGATAAGTATATCAAAGTTGCTTTCTGCAGTTTGAATACAAGGAAAAAGAAGTAGTATCCTTTTCTTTTAGCTAAATGTAGAGGAAGGATACAATGTTGATTTTCATCCTCAAATCAATACAAATCTGGTTAGAGATGAAATTATTAACAGCAGTAATGGGAGAGTTGAAGTAATGGAAATTTACCCTTAGCTGTTTTATGAATGTTTATTTTAAAAACAGACCAGTTGTCTTATTCATTGACAGATAAATTATAGACATAACACATAGATCGCATATCAGGTTGGACATCAGCTTTCTAAATCTAATCATAAGAATTTAGACGACTTCTTTTCTCATGTTGCTGGGACCATACCTGCATCGGTATAATCTTTTTCCAGTGAATCATTATTGAAACTTGCATATTTTGTATCAACACCTTGCTGATGCTTAAAAAAGACATGGCAGCTAGATAATCTCTTATGTGTATGTTCACACATATGTATTGATGGGAGGAGCTATTCCATATCTGCTGTAACTTTTCAGAAACATACTGCATTGTTGCTAGCATCTGTTTTCAAGGCAAATAAATATTTAAAAAAAAAAATCTATGCTCCTCCCTCCAATTTGCTCATCAGTGTATTCTTACTCTGAATGGTCTCTCTTAATGAACCTCATAAATGTTCTTGGCATTGGGAAATGTTAATCAAGGGTTTCACTTAACAAGAAGCTGCAAATTATCCAACTTGTTAAGTTTTCCGATAGCCATCTTTCGGATTTAATTATTGGCACTGGTTTTTACCCACCACTCAGAGACGATGCTTTGACTATTTTATAAATTGCATTATCAAAGATTTTTCATCACTGTAATAAATAATAATTCTGCTAAATTCTTACAGAACATCACTGTAGTGAGCTATTAACAAGCTCTTAAGTTATCATTTCAATACATCTGATAAGTATCTTAAGTCTTAATACAGAAAAATTATGCAAATAGAGAAAAGCCCCATGGGCCTTGCTGCAGCCGTGAGAGGATTATGTTGGTAACGCATGTGGAAACAGAAGATGTCAGATTTAGAGCTCTAGTTGTTGCCGTTCCCGTGGCTGGTTTGCAATCCAGGCACCTTTAGATGGCAGTCTGTCTATTTTCTCACTGGGCTTCCCACTCTTCCAGTTGTTTAAGCAAGTACTGCCTGTAGGACGGGTCATAATTGTTATGTGAATGCATGGGATGAGAGCTTCACCTATTCTCCTGCCCATTTGAATTATATTACGCATTTAAATCAACAGAAAGGAAGGGCAGGCTGGGGGGCTTTCATTTAGACGAGCTCTTGGGACATATTTATATATCCCAAGCATAGAGCAAATTGGCATTAGAACTATACGAAGGTAATCTCAACTACTTTAGCTCCTCTCTTCCTCTCATCAACAAAAGCAAATTTTGTCCTGTGCTAGTAAGACATGCAAATAGGCTTCAGCCATGCCAGTCTGACGCTTGTATATCCCTGTGGCTACATCTGCACTGAGAAGTGCACTTTCCCCAGGGCACAGTCCCTGCCTTCCTCCTGCGCAACGCAGACTGGCTTCTGTCTGCTTTCCAAAAGCTTTGAAGACCACAGGTGAATCCAGGCCTGGTCCAGACCTCTTCTGGGTGGCTGTGGCCCTCAGAAGTTGCAAATCTTTCTCTTCCTTTGCATTTTCTTTTCTGTGTAATTCAGAACAGAATTGTGTGTTATAGTTATATATAGCATGAAATCAAGGGTTTACTCCATTTCATGACATTGATGTGACACAAGGTACTTCTGTGGGCACATGTGTGAGTCAAAGGCCTGTTGGACTATCTTTGGAGACCTGTGAAGGTCAGAGGGAAGACTGTTTGTCATATCCATCTCCTGTATTGGGAAAGATCTCTAGTGAACCGTCACTAGACCAACACCTGGATTTTGCCCTGGAGGAAACCAGTTGTTTCAGTCCAAAAGGGAGCCTAGGGACAAAGTAGCACTGTCAAACAGAACTGAGATCCATCTGTGAGCCAAGTTTTTGGATGATGTAGGCCTTTGAATTACCATTTCTTTGGCTATTTGACAGAGTAGGATGATGTTTTAAAAATAAGATACGATGCTGTTGGTAATGCAGTGGTTTCAAAAATGAGCAGTAGTTGCCTTCAAATTTTTTGTTTTTCTAAAATAATGAACAGTTCTGGCTGACTTTTTTAGATGTTTCACTTTTTATGCTTTTTTAAAAATCCTGATCTAAATTTATAACATCTATAAGATTTACACTAAAATATAACATATTACAAGAAAAACTACTAACAGCCATGAATTTAAAGAACACCAAATTCTAGTAAAACCTTTAATATCGTATTAAAAATATTTCTCACTGCTTCTATTTATATCCAACTATTCTCCTTCAATCTGTATTTATGGTTATTTTATGTTCCCGATCTGTTTCAGTTCAAAACTTACTACAAAATAAATTTTGTTGAACAAATATTAGCATTTCACTTAAACAATAGCTGAATAGTGTTTAGCAATTTTGGCTGGAAGCTTATTAATAGGGGAAAAAAAGACCAAATAATGTTTTCTTAAAAAGAGTGATTAATTTTGCATGATTTGTTCATTTTTTTCCTCAATGTTGTACAAAGAAAAAGTGTACTGAAATATGATCTAAAAATGACAATCCTAGCTATGCTTTTCAGATTCTGAAAAACTCCATTTAAACATCTAGTTATAGATTAATCTTTTAAATAACAAAAGGAAGAAAATATGAAAAGTATTCATTGTCCATATGCAAGCCTCTATAATTTTTTATGTGTTAACCAGACATCTGTCAAATTATTCTGGCATGATGTTCACATAAACCCTTAAGATCTAACTTAAGTGGGTTATGAGTCCAAAGTTATAAGTGAGTTATAATTCAAACTGTAAATCTTACTGGGATTTGACATGTGCATCTACAGGGTATAACTATGTTAAACTGGACTCAGAACATTTTTTCCAAACATTTTTCTGTATACATCTATAGATGGAAATAATCTAAAAAAAAAAGTAAAATAAAAAGTCTTCCAGTGTAGTTTTAACTCCAGTTGTAAAACACTGACTTCTAAAAGTAAAAATATTTGCAAATATTTATGCTAGGAAGGGAAACATGCGACATACAAATGAACTCATCTCCTCCCTTTTATATAACATACATAACTAAAATTACATTCCCTGATTCTTCACATTATTTACACCTTTACTGAGTAGATGTAAAACTCTACAGAAACAGAACTTTTTTAAAACTCACATTCTACATAGGTGTAAAATGATTCCCAATAGAAACTTGGTATTGGACTGTGGACACTGTGCACAGAATGAACACAGGAGAAGAACTTTTATAAATGATTTTTCAGAAACAATTTAACCACCCAATGTGGACCAACTATAGGGCCAAACAGAATCATCATTTCTTTACTTTTTTCAGCTTAACCACACCATCAAAAGTACTCTTCCATAGTCTCTACTAATGTTTTAACTGGGTCTTCCTGAAATTCCAGTACATCCATATTTTTAAGATTATCTATAGATGTATTATTATTTTTATTGCTAGAATGACAGTTTTATAATTTTCTCTTCTTTTATACTAGGCAGAGCTCCAAACTTTTAAATTGAGTTTTCAAAGAAAAGATGTGGATTGGAATAGGTAAACACCTACAGTACTCAAACCTGAACAACTGCTCATTTAAAAAGAGAGAATAGAGGGAATATCTGAAACTCTCACAGCTGTCTAAAAATCAATGCGTGGAGCAGGTGCCTGGAGTGCGGGTGAGATAGATAGTGTGTGCTGAAAAAAGGGAGATGTGCGGGTGGCACACATCTCTATGCCACTAATAGAAGTGAATCCAAGGCAATCTCTTGGGAAGAGGATGTGTATTCAGATCATCTTAGACAGAGGAGGAAAGTGAAAGTGATGTTTTCAGCATCATTTTGATGTCCTTTGGTATTACTGCATAGTTGGTGAGGTGTCTAACTTGGATGTTGTGAAATCTTCTGGGACCTGGTTCAAACACCATGTCACCAGCATCGTGACAGCTGATTTCTATTTACAGATTAGTCTGAAAACTGACTAAGCATTAACCTTTTGTTCAGTGTTGGGTGCATAGATTGTGGTTATTCAGAGCTTCTCTTCATCAAAAAGAAAGAGACTCGATATCCTTAGAAATTCCCATGAGACAGAATGGGTTAACCAGGAACCAGAAAAAGCCTGAAGAATCTACTTCTGCCATAAGACAGGGCAGTAATTTATGGAAAATGTGGCCTTCAGTGAAACAGAATTTACATCTTATTGGAGACAAACACCTACTAAAATTGAGCAGCCACCCTCTTCAATTTTTTCGTTTGTATCTCAATAAAACTGCAATGAATTTGATTTCTTTTTCTTTCTTCTTAATGGCTAGGAATATGATTATCCCTCAGAGAAAGGCTTTCAACCAAACCACATAAAAGCACTTCTGCTGCGACACTGGTGTCTATGAACCATTGTTTGAGCATGTTAATGTGCTGCTGTAGCAACAGATAAAGATAGAAGTGTGTGGTCGGAGAGGCCAGAGTTGTTTATAAAGACTCTTTGGGGACTAAGAAAGAATCTATTCACTAACATAAATCATGAGCTGTTAAAGTGAAAAATAAAATCTCCTTCGCAGGAATGAAGAAATCACCAGACATCAATGGAATTACATTTGGTGCACTTATGTATTATTCAGTAGACCATAGGGAATGTAGTAATTGATTTTGGAGAGGATAAGATTTGTCTAGATGACTCTTTTAAAGACAGTGAAAGTCTTTTTCACCCCATTAGTATCCCCAGCAGCAAAGCCATGGCTACAGGAAAGCACATTCATAGCAGTGCTGGTGTAGCATTTTTAATGTTTTTCTACCAAAAATCAAACTTTCTTACTATTTTTAAGTGTTCTGTTTAATCACAATTGCCATAGTCATTTCAGACAAATCCAATTTGACTTGCCTTTCCTGGATGTTTAGAAGAGAACTCTGCCCACAGATAGTGTCTCTGTAGCTTATTTGCCTTTCTTTAGAAAAGCAAGGATTTCCAAAAGAAATCTCTATATGTCTTTGCTTCTCTGTAATAAAAAATCTTCTCTCTTAAAGGGAGTCTCTTTTCTGTAGGGCTGAGTTACTCAGTACCAGACAGATGCTAGTAACTAGTCACCTTTCTAGTCCAATTTATCAGATCTAATATTTTTCTGTTGTAATGAAAGCTAATACAAGACTGAAATGCACTTTTAAACAAAGTACTGGAAAAGAAAAATCTACGAAGAAATTGACACAAAAGTCTAATTTGATAGATACGTACTGTAGTCTATTATACCTGAGCTGTGGAAAACTGATTTCTTTATCCACTGCCAAGTCCTAGAGATGCATTTTTTTTCTCCTATGACTTCTCCTTTTATTACCAAATATTTATTTCTCATTCCAAACCTATTTAACGGACAAGAAACGACCTCCAGGCATGGAGAGAGTATGCATAAATGGAACACCCACTTCTCTGCGCAGGGAAATATAGGCACTGAAGTATGGAGTCTTCAAAGGTGTAGAACAGCCTAAATAGGATGTTTAAGAAATGCTGAGGATGTCAGTGTTTCCTATGCCTCATTTGTAAGAGGTATCTGAGAAATTATCTGTTTAGCTCTGCTTCTGATTCATAACCACAACCATAGCTTATAGTCTACTACTTTCCAAAGTTGTGCACCTCAACTAAGACTACTTCCCATTTAAAAAAAAAAAAAAAAAAAAAAAAAGGATTAATTGTGCTTGTCCACTCAATAACAAAATGGTTAGGAAATTCATCAGAGATACTAAGATTTAAGACATAGTCCTTGCTACTTCTGAGGCTTGAACCAGTCTCTGCTCTTGGATTATCCTCAAGCACCTCCATGCTATGTATAGCACACTAAAATTTACAGGAGAACAGCAAACACCCAAATCCTTTCTTTTAGGGAGGGGCAAACAAACTGTCACTATGACTAAGTGAATATGTACTTATTAAATTTAAGTATAAAAAGTTAAGACTCACACCTCAATTATACCTGAATTAAGGGGTAAAGGCACTCCCATAGGACAAAGATGGTGTGGGTTCAGGACTGTTGTGCTACAAGATGAGCATGTGTGTTGGTCTCCAATAATCCAGATAAATTCTTTAAAAATGCCATCTCTATTCCTCTTTTTTGTGAAGTCTGATTGAGTAGATATTTTCTCAGAGTTTTTACAAGACTGGCTTGAACTAACTGTGAAATGGACAGAAAAAAAGTGATTCAAACCTAGGACTATTCATGAAAATACATTCCTTGCCACTACCAAGGCTGATGTGTTTTTTATTTTCACTGCCTTTTTCATGTCCTCAAGTCTCCTTCCAGATTTTGCTCCAGCATATAACTGGAGAATACAGTTGCTTCTCAGAATACAACTTTTGAAAATGCAGATTTGAAGTTTTTCTCTCTCTCTTTTGTGCCAAAAAGATCTACATGTTTATGACACTTTGGACTTCATTTTCTCTAACTTTATGAGATGAAAGATTGGCTTTTGTGAGGTTTCTGTGAGTTTAACCCTTTAATCTTGAAGGCCAATTCTCTTGCCCTGTTTAAGACTACGTAACAGATAGTCTCATATATAGATAAGTGTTTTGTAGATGAAATGGTAAGTCTTACAAGTTGGAATAGATAGGAACAGAGTGTTATACATTTGACTAAAGAGTATTCAGTGCAATATTTGCCGGTGGAACTGTATCTTCTGCTACAAGACAGCTCAGTTTCCCAACAAGGCGTTGCCTTCCTGGCCTTTCTCACGCACTGAAAACCTGCTTTGTCATAAGGACTGTTTAGTCTTAGGTGATTTTATGCACTATGTTAATATCAATCCGTACATAAACTTTTATAACTGAACTGTTTTTCCACTGTTCTCATCACATCCCATTTCCATTGTAAGCAACGATGCACAGAAAATATTGATTATGAAGCTGTAAGGTCAGATGACAAGGTTCTAGAAGAATCTGCGGAAAAACAATTTTTTTTTAAAAAATAAGCAGTTTGCTGTTAACATTTTGACAATTATTGTTTCCTGCTTCATGTGTGTTACTGTACATTCTCTATACTAGAAAGAAGACAGCATGGTAGGAAAAGGAGGTGATTTCACTAGTAACAATAAGGATCACACTGGAATAGGAACTATGTTAAATAACTATTTCCATATTAAAAAACAATCAAATATCCCCGACTTATAATTCCAGAAATACTTGGGAAAATTTAGTCAGTTAAATAATGTAGAAATATTGCAATCTGTCATGTAAATAATTTTCAAAATAATCACACTTGTGAGACAACTTCTTTAGACAGTCAATGAGTTTGTCCACTGAAATGCAGTAATAGCTGCAGAGGTTTGTTTGTTACGAAGTAGTGTCGTCTGTTGAACGCCAAGTATAATAAAAGAAGATTTAGCTGCAGGCTGGTACTGCACAATCATTATAGCTTTAACTTACAGTATACACATACTTCTAATTATGCTAATATGCTTATACTGTCCATTGTACCCATATATTAAATTCTGGTGCTTAAAGTCATTAACATCTTAAATAAAAACAGACAAAACTATGGGATGAATATGAAGAAGCATAGAAAATAATGTTTGCTTTCCCAAACGTTGACCTGCAAATTGTATAATTTTTTTTTTTTCTGCTTTTGATGTATAAATATAGCCTAAGCATTATATAAGCATTTAAAAATTCCAAGTTCACTTGAAGATTTGTGGAAGGAGTCAAAATAATTTTCTTGTGAATTTTCACATCTTAACTTAGGGTGTGAATGTGCTGAATCAGAGCTTTTTGCAAACCCCTTCCTTCTTACTCTCTCAATTATCACTTCTTTGCCTCTCGTTATGCTCCAAATTTGCTAGATTTACCATAGATGCAAAACTTTTGAACAGGAAAAAAAAGCAAACAGAGAAACAAGACCACACTGAACAGAAATATGTAGCACAAATTTATCAATACCAGCCCTTGAAAACACTTTTTTGTTTTGTTTTGTTTTGTTGCTCTCCTTAACTTGTTCTTCACAAGTACACTAATTTTGATAATGGAATTTTTTGAAATTGGGCATGGCAAGTTAAGGTTTTAAGTTAGATTTTGAACTGAAGGGTGATGTGGAGTTATGAGAAAATTATACGTTTTGCTTCATAGTGTTTAGAGGACAGAAGTGGTAAGAAAATCAAAGACAGCGACAGAGATGGGGCAAAGCAGAGAGAAAAAGAGCTAACAATAATTTCTTCTGACAACCATGGGTTGGCTGCTGTTAATAGATGTGATTATTCAGCCCACGCCTATTTGTGATCCAGATTGAATGAGTGTGCATTTTTTCTCTTTTGAACTAAATAACAAAATACCCTCAATAATTGGCATTCATTATTAATGATGTTACATTGCCATAAAACATTTGTGTTTCTGAGGGTTTTGTTTTTAGAGATTATCTAAGAAATAAATGTAGGGCTGTGTCAATGAACAATCATCTAGACAAGTAATGCAAATTTGAAGCATCTTCTCACTCCCACTGAGAAATTGCTCAAGCCTCTGCCTCCCACTTATAGCATCACCAAATATTGGACATGTTTCCAACTTGCGATCTTTTTAAGGACAGATGTCCTTTTCAAGGCAGCACCTTATAACATTGTTTAAATTTTATTATGGTTCTTGGCATATCTAGTGAACTATTCTGTGAGGACTCACTCCTTTCTTGTATTGAAGTTAACCCTTGACATATCACTGACACGAAAGGTAAAAAAAAGTGAATAAAACTAATTCAAGAAAAGGAATGAAATTAAAAATATGATCAAATAAATAGTATGCGAGTAAGGACAAATTTAAAGTTACTAATAAATGTTCATTATTAAACTGCTTTTATACTCTTTTTCTTTCAACTCCTGGATAGCCTATCTTAGGGGAGCGATGGATAGCGCAAATGAAAAGGCATTCCCTGAGATCCGTGATGTTTGCCACCTTAAACCAGCACCCTCTCTGGCCTTTATCTTTTGTTTGCCTGGCATCTCAGCTGGCTCTTGCCAAATGTGCCAATATGGACCTTCTCCTGTCCCCGGCTCCTGGCTCCTTTGGTGATGGAGCTCCGGCATTGACTGCACTTCTCCAACAGCCTGATAGGGAGTAATATCATAAGTTTC
>NW_009186778.1:0-1529 GCF_000690835.1 Fulmarus glacialis
TTTTATACATATAATTTTTTTCATCCTAAGCCAGGGAAACAGATTCAAAAAAATGTAGTGATGTATTGAGGGTACAAGCAGATTATCAAAAACTTGTTTCAAGAGAAGGGAAATGTAATCTTTCAACTTGCTCACTATCAGTGCAGTAACAAGTGGTCTGCCTGCTGTCTTTCTCCATAGCTTCATTACCAGACTGATGAGAAAAATCTCAAGATAGCAAGTGTGGGGAAATGGTCAGTCAGTTTACTATGTGGTAAATAATCTTTATGAAAGCCAATCTTTTACTTGATGAAAGACCATCTACCAAGTGTTTGTAAAATTAAGAGCTTTAAAACTGAGTAAAATTTTCTATGGAAATTCTTGTCATTTGTTATTTCATCTTCAAAATTTTTTTAGCCTTCCAAACATGAAGACACAATCAAGTAGATGTTTTTCTCTTCTTTTAGGGCTAGGAATGAGTATTGTGTCCCTTGTATGGTGCTGTGCTCTTTAGTCAGGATAAGATTTCCAGGTCCTGCTCCTGATTCAACTATTGCATTTATTGAATGAGATTTTTTCTGGCTCCTATGAAGTGTGATGCCAAGATATTCTCAAAAGAGGCCTAAAACATTACATGGGAACAATTATTTCGCTCAATTGAAACTGATCTAATGATCTAAGATGCTGCTTTTGGCCTTGTCCCAAATCCAGTTCTGTAATACTTTCCCCAGCACTAACAAAATCCCTAGAAAGGGATTATAAACTTTTAAAAAATAAGAAAACTTTAAGGGAAGCGGAGAAAAAAAAAATCTTTGAATGAATTTTATAAGCAGGAAACCTTTTTTCCAATGATCTTATGAAGTTGTTCATAGACAGGAAGTAATCAGACCCAAGTCTTATTTGTCTATAATTAGACCAGATCTTGGTCCTATCACAATCAGCAGCAGATGTCTCCATAACTTCAGCAAATTGAAGCTCAAGGGCAGCCTTGGCTGCAGTGACCATGAAATGGTGAAGTTCAAGATCCTTAGGGCACTGAGGAGGGTGCACAGCAAGCTCACTACCCTGGACTTCAGGAGAGCAGACTTTGGCCTCTTCAGGGATCTGCTTGGTAGAGTGCCATGGGACAAAGCCCTGAAGGAAAGAGGGGCCCAAGAAAGCTGGTTAATATTCAAGGGTCACCTCCTCCAAGCTCAGGAGTGATGCATTCCAACAAAGAGGAAGTCAGGCAAAAAAGCCAGGAGGCCTGCACAGATGAACGAGGAGCTCCTGGACACACTCAAACACAAAAAGGAAGCCTACAGAGGGTGGAAGCCAGGAGAGGTAGCCTGGGAGGAATACAGAGAAATTGTCCAAGTGGCCAGGGATCAGGTTAGGAAAGCTAAAGCCCTGATAGAATCCCTCTGGCGAGGGATGTCAAGGGCAACAAGAAAAGCTTTTATAGGTACGTCGGGGATAAAAGGAAGACTAGGGAAAATGCGGGCCTTCTCCAGAAGGAAACAGGAGGCCTGGTTACCTGACATATGGAGAAGGCTGAGGTACTCAGTGAC
>NW_009186779.1:0-4336 GCF_000690835.1 Fulmarus glacialis
AACTCTATCCCAGCCGAAACCAGTACAGTTATACATCTAACTCTACTGTCCAATCTGTGACTGAATCAATTCTAATAAACACTGCCTTGCCTGGAAATATTCTCAGGCATATTCAATTTACTCGTATGGATACAACCTGTGACTGTATTTGGGTGAGTCCCTTAATTCCTCTGTACTTCATTTTTTGTATGTTGATGCCTTACTCAGAAACTGCGGTGATATTGCCTTACACATAAAGACAAACCTGGACACATACTTTGGGTAAATCTAGCGATACCTCCACTGAAATAGTCTTGCAATTTATTTCATAATCTGTACTGTATTATATGGATTAATTAAAAAAATAATTAGTAGAAGTAGCCCATTTAGAATGCTGCATTCTCATAGTGCATGCTTTCTCTGGAAAGGATTTCTTGAGAAAAAAGACTAGAAAAACAACACTTTCTGTATTGTCTGTACCCACTACTTAAAAAAGAAAGAATAAAAATTCTGATCTGAAGGCCAAAAGAGAGGAGTCATAATTTTTATGCTCTTAGTCATTTGATTCACCTGAGCAATGACCTCTCTGCATGATTTTCTGCACTATATGACTCAGCTATGGAAAAGCATTAGCTCTTGCAGGATGTTTCCAAGCAAAATATCTCTATTGACTCCCTGTCTTCCTTCAATGTTAATCTAAGCATCATAGGGATGATGAGTTCTTAGGTATGTACCTTCTCATAGTGTTTAGATTGTTGTGTTTCAAAACAGAATATGATTCCCAATGAATTAAAAAATAATATTTCAGAAGATTTTTCAGAAGGTAAATTATAACTAATAACTTGCTACAGCCATACTCAATTAAAAGGAGTCAACAGGTAAGAGTAGGTGCTGTGTTTTGCAGTTTGCATTGTGTTTGACTATTCCCATCTTCTGTGCACTTGTGTTCCAGAAGAAAACCCTGAGGTGTAATATTTCTACGGCATGCAATGCGTTTGTTGGGAAAATTGTGAATTTTTACATGGGTGTCGTGGTTTAACCCCAGCCGGCCACTGAGCACCACGCAGCCGCTCGCTCGCTCCCCCCGGGGGGGATGAGGGAGAGAATCAGAAGAGTAAAAGTGAGAAAACTCGTGGGTTGAGATAAAGACAGTTTAATAGGGAAAGCAAAAGCCGCGCACGCAAGCAAGACAAAACAAGGAATTCATTCACCACTTCCCATGGGCAGGCAGGTGTTCAGCCATCCCCAGGAAAGCAGGGCTCCATCACGTGTAACGGTTACTTGGGAAGACAAACGCCATCACTCCGACCGTCCCCCCCCCCCTTCTTCTTCGCCCAGCCTTATATGCTGAGCATGACGTCATATGGTATGGAATAGCCCATTGGCCAGCTGGGCCAGCCGTCCTGGCCACACTCCCTCCCAGCCCCCCGCGCACCTGGCAGGGCACGGGAAGATGAAAAGTCCTTGACTAGCGTAAACATTACTTAGCAACAACTAAAACATCAGTGTGTTATCAACACTATTCTCATACTACATCCAAAACACAGCACTATACCAGTTAATAGGAAGAAAATCAACTTCATCCCAGACAAAACCAGGACAATGGGAGAATGCAGCTGTCATGTGGCTGTGACTGACCAGCACACCTCCACAATGGGGGAGAGTTCGGAAGAGAGTTCAGAGGAGAAGGGCAAAAAATCTCAATGAGCTCAGGGAAGAATGTATCATAAAGAAAGCTAAACTTATCTCAACACCAGGGAGACTGGAGGGTAATGTTGGTTTTAGATAAGACAGCTGCACCACGGAATCATCAGGTTCCCTGAGGTAATTAACACAGAACAATGAATTCCTGAGCTACCCACACCAGCGTGCCAGGGCTGGGAGGGCATATACATGGCTCAGCCCAACATGAAGTATAAAATCTGGTCAGCTAATAGAACAAATTTGGAAGAGAACTTGATTTGGCTTCAACCCATGCATGCCTTCCTAAGGACTGAGGATGCCCAGCATTGTGACAGTGAGCATACAGAGGCCGGTAATGAGAAATATGTTTGTACTGTGATTCAACCAGTATACTGCAAGTGGTATATTATTTTTCTGTTGTGATTTCAGTACATTGCTACATCACTCTGCTAAATCAAAATCCAAAATATAGCAAATAAGTAAATTTGATAATAGACCTGAAACCCTCCTCCTGGTCAGAGAGTATTGAACTTTGACAGTGGCAAATGTGGAAATGCTTTTCTTAAGATACAGTCAAGACAAAAGTTAGATCTACTGTTGAAGTGGGTCAGCTGAAATTTCAAATAATACGGTCAGAGTTCACAACTCGTGGAAAGCAAGGCATAGGAAGCGTACAGTACATGACTGGTTCTCATCCCAAATTTTAAATAACAAAATGGATCAAGCCTATCCCTAAGTGCTAGGGACATTCCCATGTCCAGTCTTTCATTGTTTAGCTGTAGATTGGCTGGGATACTCCTAAACAAAGAATTACTCCTAGAACTGTAGATTAACAAATGATCCTATGAAAACTTCCATGGCAAGATTGTCAATTATGCTATAATAGGAAAAAAAAAAAAAAGATTTGCAGGCAGGGACACAATGCACGCTTGCCTCTGCAAATCAGGCAATGTGATAACATGGACCACTATGCCAAAATAGCTAGCTTTCAAAGCATGAAGAACATGCTTACAAGTATAACTGTTGGAGAAAATCAGTCATTGGGCATTTTAAATGTACTTCTGCAAGTAAAATATTTTGGAATACTACTATTTTTGGAAGTTCATAACAGCATAGAACCTTTTTTTGGTAAAATATAGGGAAAAGCTGTACTGTTTCAATGGCTAAATATTTTACCAGATGATTCTTTGTTCACTGTTGAATAAAATGGTGTGATAGGAAATACCACAGCTGTAGTACTATAGCATAGCATTGAGTGCTCCTTGAGTTATTTTCTGTGTTTCCTTAGTAAGGTGTATATATATTTTTAATAGAGGAAGGGTTTTTTTCTTAGGGGGTGTCAGGTCTAGTTTTCTACAGTGGTTTTTAATTAAGATCTTGTCAGTCACTTCCCATTGTAAAAGTGCAAAGTAAAAGTAAAAATAAGCTTGAGGTTCTCTCACTCACAGCCTCAAACACCAAAGCTGGTGTATGAAGCCAGCCAGAGTTAGTGCATGTGCCATGTCTCTTCAAACACTTCATTGAGTGAGCAAGCCACAGTGGAAACAGGGCGACTCATAAGTGAAAGTAACAAACTGCAGCACACTTTGACCAGATGAAATTAGTGAGAGAGAACCACATCTCAATAATGAAGTAAAAGTGTTGAGAACAGATAAAATGCTGTATTTTCTGATTTTTGGTCATCGTGACATATGTCACAAGGTGAATACATAAAGCAGTAGGTGACAGTCTACATTCCTCGCTGCAGTATGTGGGGTGGGATTCAACCGCGCAAACATATGTGTCTACTGTCATTTTAGGCACTGTGGGGGTAGCCTGCCAGCTTACAGCTGAAGCTCCAGAAAGTTGTAAGTTGTCTGTAAATAGATGCCATCTTCAAGTAGGTATCTTAGTTAAAATAGGACATTTAAAACAGCACTAAATGCCTATAAGACAACTCAGGCCAGTCCTTACCTTCTTTGCTGAAGTATATAATGTTGGTGTGTTTATCTGTGTATACATGTACACAAATATGTACACATGCATGTATGTCACCCACAGTCATAGAATCATAGAATCATAGAATAGTTTGGGTTGGAAGGGACCTTTAAAGATCATCTAGTCCAAACCCCCTGCTGTGGACAGGGACATCTTCAACTAGATCAGGTTGCTCAGAGCTCCGTCCAACCTGACCAAGGATGGGGCATCTACCACCTCTCTGGGCAACATGTGCCAGTGTTTCAACACCCTCATTGTAAAAAATTTCTTCCTTATATCTAGTCTAAATCTACCCTCTTTTAGTTTAAAACCATTCCCCCTGGTCCTGTCACAACAGGCCCTGCTAAAAAGTCTGTCCCCATCTTTCTTATAAGCCCCATTTAAGTACTGCAAGGCTGCAATTAGGTCTCCCCGGAGCCTTCTCTTCTCCAGGCGGAATAACCCCAACTCTCTCAGCCTTTCTTCATAGGAGAGGCATTCCAGCCCTCTGACCATTTTCGTGGCCCTCCTCTGGACCCGCTCCAACAGGTCCATGTCTTTCTTGTGCTGAGGGCTCCAGAGCTGGACGCAGCACTGCAGGTGGGGTCTCACCAGAGCAGAGGAGAGGGGCAGAATCACCTCCCTCAACCTGCTGGCCACGCTTCGTTTGATGCAGCCCTGGATACCACTGGCCTTCTGGGCTGTGAGTGCACATTGT
>NW_009186780.1:0-2973 GCF_000690835.1 Fulmarus glacialis
GGGGAGGGGAGGGAGGGAGGAGGGAGGAGGGGGAATCCCCAAAACATGTGGGCATTAAGAGAATACTGAGAATTTAAAAATAGCTTCCTACATAGCGCCAAGTTATATTTCCTTTTTTTAAAACAAACAAACCAACAACAACTAGGATTTAAGAATTTACTTTTCCATACATCCTAACGCAATTTCATATTTTCCATGTACAGGACAATGAGTATGACAAAAGAATACCAAAAGTTACACATAAGTATGAATACATTCAGTGAAAATACACCTGATTTGAACAAGGTTTGGATTCTTAGTAAGTCAATGGTGTAGATATACTTATTTCTCTTACAGTACCAGTATTTAATCTCCACTTCATACAATTATCAATTAGATATAACAAATCAGATTTTCACCTCCAGGATAGCAGCTTTGTTAGCTTAACTATTTCCTTAAAGAGTGTGCATAAAAAGAATTCTTGGCTGGTAAAAACCTACAGAAACAGGTCCTTGCTTTGTATGAAAAGAAAAAAAAAGCACGTTTGTGGCATACACACATCCCAGAATGGATCCAGACAGATCTAATAGATCCATGTTTGACACCTCCATATTGGGACCGGTACTGTTTAATATTTTCATCAATGACACAGCGAGATCAAGTGCACCCTCAGCAAGTTTGCAGGCGACAACAGCTGAGTGGTGCAGCTGACATGCCTCAGGAACGGGATGCCATCCAGAGGGACCTGGACAAGCTTGAGAAGTGGGCCCATATGAACCTCATGAGGTTCAACAAGGCCATGTGCAGAGTCCTGCACTTGGGTCAGGGCAACCCCTGGTATCAATACAGGCTGGGGGATGAAGGGATTGAGAGCAGCCCTGCCGAGAAGGACTTGGGGGTACTGGTGGATGGAAAGCTGGACATAAGCCAGCAAGGTGCACTCGCAGACCAGAAAGCACTCGCAGCCCAGAAAGCCAACCATATCCTGGGCTGCATCAAAAGAAGTGTGGCCAAAGGTCGAGGGAGGTGATTCTCCTCCTCTGCTCTGCTCTGGTGAGACCCCACCTGGAGTACTCTGTCCAGCTCTGGGGTCCTCAGCACAGGAAAGACATGGACCTGCTGGAGCAGGTCCAGACGAGGGCCACAAAAATGATCAGAGAGATGGAACACCTCTCCTAGAAGGAAAGGCTGAGAGAGTTGGAGTTATTCAGCCTGGAGAAGAGATGGCTTCAGGGAGACCTTATTGCAGCCTTTCAGTACTTAAAGGGGGCTTATAAGAAATATGGGGACAAATATTTTAGCAGGGCCTGTTGTTACAGGACAAGGGGTAACCATTTTAAACCAAAAGAGGGTAGATTTAGACTAGATATAAGGAAAAAATTTTTTACAATGATGGTGTTGAGATACTGGAACAGGTTGCCCAGAGAGGTGGTAGATGCCCCATCCCTGGAAACATTCAAGGTCAGATTGGACGGGGCTTTGAGCAACCTGATCTAGTTGAAAATATCTCTACCCATGGTAGAGGGGTTGGACTAGATGACCTTTAAAGGTCCTTTCCAACCCAAACTCTTCTATGATTCTATGAAATTCCATGCATTTGAAAGACAATTTTCACCCAGCCTACAGATTTGCGTAGAATTTAACTCAGTTCTGCGGAATTTTGCAAGTAGAAATATCTGGAGATTTCTCCAATTTGTATGCAAAATTTAAGGCTTTGGGGATATACAAAATTCTACATTAATAAAACCTCTTTGGATTCATATGACTCAATATCAGCTGAAAAGCTTAGCCTGAATGTACAGCCCACAATTTTTCTACCCCTAAAAGAAAACACGAGTTTTGAAACAGAGACGCAGAACTACTATTCATAATAAAGTACATCTTCTTACATCAGCTCTTGTAATTTGTTAAGTGACAGCTCATTCATCCTGCACCTGCCTGGGGTCAAGAGGTATACAGATACAGAAAAACAGAATAGAAAAAGAAAGTTGCAGTGATATAAGAATAAATATCCAAGTACAATGTTTTCCTTGGGGATTAATGACCACCTGGTGGATGCTAGACATTAATGACAGATAATTTCTGTCTGTCCATCTTTCATCTGTCTGTTTCATTTGTACTGTAAGTGTGTACTCTAAGTGTGCACACAGTGTGCCCTCATGCACCTGTACCTAGTTAATCATAAAATATGAAATCAGGCAGGAGCAATCTCCCATTAATGGCTAGCACTGAAGAAGCAGACATGAGGGGAAGAGTATGACTTAGTAGCGGAAAGAGTTGGCTGCTATGTGTCACTGTAATCTTCACAGTTCCAGAGGAAAAATTGTAAAAGCAGATGCAGAAGGGGAAACAAAGGCTTGATGTACAACTGCCAGCCTTGCAGTTCTACAAATGTTAATATAGGTGTATTTATACCACAGCAATTCCACTAAAAACTATACAAAGTCACAGAAGCACAACTGAGAACAGGAGAGGGGCTCGAAGGACAAGTGCACAAAGGAGTGCACAAGGGACACTGTTATGTGACAGGCTATTTGTATCTGAAAGGTATTTATTTTCATTCAGATAAGGGTGTAGATGCCATTCTCCTACCAGTAGTTTGTACGTATAACACAACTCATGTTTATAACAAATAAAACACTTTCACTAACAGTAAACTAAACCCAAATTTTCATGCACCTCTCCCAGTAATATAACATTCATAGATGTACTGGTACATGTGCTTGTCAACAGTTGGTCATTAACACTCTGCTATAACTACCACTTGATTATATTAACTATTTGTTTGCATTTATCAGCTAGAAATGAAAAGCAACATCAGATCCCTGGCTTCAGTTCTTTTTCATTCACAGGGCGTGAATGAAACATGAAAACCAGGAAAATGCACAATGCTGTCCACCACCATATTAATCCTTTCTGTCTCTCTCTCCCTAAATGCACATTTTACAATTATACATTAGAAATGCATCAAAAAATGTTTTTACAAGTATATTA
>NW_009186781.1:0-6403 GCF_000690835.1 Fulmarus glacialis
TGGCGGGCTGCGGCTCTGAGGGTCCGCGGGGGCCGTTTGTGACCGTGATACCTACCTGGTTAGGAACGGTGATGTGCATGAAATTCCTCCTGTAATTTCATCTGTTTAAACTGTCCTACATTTCCTCCTTTTTTTAAGTTTTATTGTGCAATGTTGAAGGCCCCCAATGTATCATCTCAGCAAGTAAACTCCTGACAGGTCAGGTTATCACTTTCTCTTATAAAGCCGGGCAAGTTTATGTATGTCCTTTAATTCTTCTCCATCTGCCGGTGTGCCTGTATAAATCAAAGGATTATTGCTACACGTAATTATAAAAAAAAAATCCCACAACCAACACAAACCAAAACACTTGTTTTAACGAATTGTGTTTTTTACAACAAAGTAAACGGTGAATGAGACATGAAATAGGTTCTGGCTTTTGGAAAATATGGGCAAAATTAATCATTGACAAATTTCAGCTTAGTGGAAGGAAAGCGTTGGAGCAAAACCCGGCTTAGCCTAGGCCAACCGGCCACAATGCAAGGCATGGTCAGCTGGGGGGGTTCCTAGAGGAAGGTTCATGCTGCCAGTACTGGTAGATAAAATGTCATAGAAGCAGAGTGGGTTTGTTTGGGGTTTTCTCTGTTTAAGGATTAGGAAATACTTATTTCTCTCAACATGAAAACACTAATGCTCTGATTTGGTTTGATTTAATATCAGTTTTTTAGAGAGAGTTATAAAGACAGCTCTATGAACTACTGGATTTTTTTGGAAAGGGTTACACATCAGTGACATTTGTTACCTAATTTAATACCTCTAAAATTAATTGGGTGGATGTTATAGCAAGCAATGCAAATTGAAAAACAGATTGGCCCACATATCCACTAAAAACAAAGGTAATGACAGGTAAATTTATCCCGAAGTGTTTTATGTAGGAGTGTGGTTATGAAGCTAGAAAACACAGCTCAGCTAGAAAACATAGCTAAGACTGCTACTCAAAAGGGACTTCCTGATCCTACTTACGGTAATGTTTAATTCTTTAACAAGACAGTTGAAAGTCTTTATAGGAAACAGATAATCAGATATAAAAACTAGAAGCATGTCGTGTTTTCAATGGCAGCCTAGAATGGACATTGTTCCTCATTTAAAAATTAAGCTTCTCACAAAGGGTGGATATGCACAACACAGATTTTGTCATGTTTGTTTTTTAAATGTTAATATTAAGTTTATTGTGTGAGAAACAGTGAAGTTTCTGAAAACAGGAATTTTATTCCCTACCTCCTCCATCCCCCGGCCCCCAAAATCAAAGTAATGTGAAAAAAGAAAGAAAATAGTGCACATTTTCTCATTCTTATTTTCTTACCTGTACCTTTGTACGTACTCATACAGAACTTCTTACAGAAATCCCACCCAGAATGAAACTGTGAAAGTAAATAAATTATATAATGGCATTCCGATCATAAAAAGCAATGGTCTATATTAAGTGATTTTTATGAAAGAGCTTTCCCAGTTTAAATCCCATGTCATCGCATCCCTCTTGAAAGGCAAAAAAGAGGCATTAAGCACTGAGTTCAGAGAACTGAAACAGGCTTTTCAGTGGGTACTACATGGAAACCTAGTTACTGACTGAAATAATATCCAGAAATCACCTGGGAAGCGGATGCAAGGTTCTGCAGAATACCTGTGGTATTCTTACCATGTTCTGATATTGAAAAATGCTCTGAAAAGATGACATTGTGTGTATGAAATGTGAATTTTGGATTACTGAATATTAGTACGTGGACTTCATGTTAAGGTTTGATCAGCATAAAGCAATGAAAGGGAAGGTTGCAGAATATTGTAGAAATCTGATAAGTACTGTATTTTTAGATTTACATCCATACTTTGTAATGAAATTGGATAGCATTCCCTATGTACTCCTATATACGTGTTTTATAGAATATAGGTTGGTGTTTCAACCATTTCTGTGTCAATCTCTTACCTTTTATCAATACCTGTGACGTATTTTTGTGTACAATGGTATTTGGCAAATCAGTTTTGCAGAAAGCAAAATCTAGTTGTATGATGAGGAAGCTGTTCAGAGTTCAATCGTATGTGTGTTTTCAACAATTTTAGCTCCATCTCAAATTATCATTTTCAGTTTTCTCAGCAAACTTCTTTCAGCAGTCCTTCTTCAGTGGTTTGAAGAGGGACCTTTGAAATACAAGGTGAGAAGCTGATCTGTGCAGTAGGAATGAATGATGAATTTTTTTTTTTTAACAAGGCCAGAAGACTATTTTAGAAAAATGGGGTTGAAAGACTGGTTATATTGTACATTTGTATTACTTTTGGATAATTCATGCTATTTTATGAAATATTTTCTTGGAAAAAAAAAAATCTATTTCGCTATTTTCCATCTTCATTCCCTTAAGCGGAAAAAAAAAAAAAAGTAGGGAAATTGCATGCTTCTGTTAAGGAAGGGATATCCCAGAACTTTGCACATTTATCATCTGATCATGTGCAAACCTTGTTCAGTGCAGGCATAAATAGAGTCACGTTAAATTTGCTGTGAGCTCGAGCCTCTGACAGTGCTCATTTTATCAACAAAGACAAATGAAGGAGCAGAAATTGTAGCACGGCCTCTACTATTTCATCATTGTCAACCTTAAATACAATCATTCACTGCTGATAGGTTTTTCTTCTTCCTTCTCCCACTAACACTAAGCTGTCAGAATCCCTCTTGATATGGTCCAGAGCCCCAGTAGCAGTGATTAAAAAAGAATTAAATTAGCTTTTTTAATCTCTCTCTTGATAAATATCCTATTTTCAGAGAAAAAGCTCTGAAATTTTCCCTTTCTTGTTGTAGCTGCCTTTTCATTAAAAAGAGGTGAAAATAAATAGTAGAGTGGTTTGACATTAAGTGTGTATAGAAACTGGCGATTAGAGGCATCACATGTTCTCTTAAAGGGCAGTGAATACTGAAGAATAGTGGAAACTCAGTTATCAGTGGATGTTTATTTTCTGTAGAGAATTCCGCATGAAATACCATATATAAAGCTACACACATTTAGAAAGTGCACAGTCCTGATTCATTTTACTGATAACGCGCTGCGTTGACAGATTGATCTAATGGCTCCAAGGAATTACCTCAGGTGAGTAACAGCTCCTCAGCATAAAGGGTCATAATCTGACCTTAAATTCAGTGGTTGAATTCTTTTTTTTTTTAAAGTTTTCATATGAAAGAACTGTTTTTGGGTTTTGGGTTTTTTTTTTAATCTGTCATTTGCTAATGGGAAAAGTTGATTGACCAATCTCAAGTATAAAAAGTACACAGTTTGCCAGATCAGCCTATATCTCAACTTCAAATTTACATGATCCAAATAGGTGTTAAATATTGCTATTAGTTGCATAGGGAAGATTTGGACAGGTCACATTCGAGATGAGACAAATTAAATTGGGCAAGGCAGATTTCAAAAATACCTGTCTATCTTACCCTTGCAAAACAGGATATGATTGTGTATCAGACTGTTCATGTCTTGTATGAGATAACTACTACAGAATCCAAGGATAATGGTGTATTTAAACAAACCAACTTAGAACAATGTAAATTATGAAAAGCACAATAAGATGAGTTTGAAAGATCCCACACTTTGCAAATGTAACGAAAGGGTCAAACAATCATTCGTTGTAAAGACTACATAAGCTACTATGTCCCACAAATTCTGACTAAACAATACAGAATCATAATACTATATAATCTAATTAGTCATAATCAAGAATATTTGGAAGAATTTTTCTTCACAAGCTGAAGGATGTGGTAGTAAAATAAGTACCCACAAATGACTTTTTATTAATATTCTATTTAACTAAGTTTAAAAATTACCAGTAGCTCTTTTAGGTCTTAATTTTTAGCAGTTTTTATAAAGCTTGAACTGTAGTTTCATGCCAGGCTCCAGAAATAAAATCAAGCACAGTTCTACAGATAGGAGCACAAGAGTCCTGCCAAGCTTTGCTGAACCTATTTCAAGACAGACAACAACTGAAGTTACTGTAACTTTGCTTTAAGGATTTGCAGAGGTGAAGCAAATTAACGGTGACATTCACCTCCCAGCCTAGAAGGCTCATGAGTCTGAACACCTCATAAATCCTTTTAAAGCCCCACTCAGAGAGTTTAAGTAGGATTTAAGTGATGCATAGGCCCCGTGCAGGCCAAGAGCACCGGTGTGAATTTCCCTTTAATGATCTGCATGTCAATAGAGTTAAACTACTATGAAAAGAGTAGAGAATCACTTAGAAGGCCCTATGACACTGTAGCACTCTGTGTTATTTAAATGTGTTATTTGGCTGTGCATCTGTATTAAAACAAACAGATTCCCCCTCCACAGGATATAACAGCCATATAAAAAGATTTAAAGGGTAATTATAACATCAGAAGGCTCTTCAGATTTGGGATTTCATTATGAACTCAGAGAACAAACTGACTTTGAGTGTGAATAAAATTTCCATTTTCAAAAGCCTTTATGGTTTTTCGTCTTTTAAAAATTAATGTTCTGGCATACTGTTTGCATGTTAGCACAACCTCTTGTTAAGCCTTTGGACCAGCAGCAGCCTCAATTCAGAAAGCTGGATCCTCAGCTTCTGAAGGGACTTAGTAATTGAATTTAAATGCGGATTTTACTGATTGACATCA
Source organism: Fulmarus glacialis (assembly GCF_000690835.1). NCBI lineage: Eukaryota > Metazoa > Chordata > Aves > Procellariiformes > Procellariidae > Fulmarus > Fulmarus glacialis. The sequence continues at coordinate 4,649 of NW_009186781.1, forward strand.
GCCTAGGATTTCCAGAGGTGCAGTATCAGAGGAATTAAAAAAGCATATATACTTTCATGCAAAGCAATGTTGTTAAAGAAATGGAAATAGAAACAGTAGATACCTTAGGTCATATAAACAATGAAATGAGACAGATGAATACACTAGACCCCAAAACCCAGCCTGATGTTCCTTTAATAGTTGCTGAGAATTATGTCGAATACTATGCCAGCCATTGCTAGAATGGGAAGATATTCTCTTAATCTTTCTGTGGTGGTTCAGCAAATAATGGATGAAAGGCTGGGTGTCAAACTGAATATGGAATTAAAGATACGGCTTCTTCTGAAAAGAATAAAGAAGTGTTTCAAGATGCAAGTCTATCATTGAAATGTTTCATTGAAATGTAAGGAGACAGAACTGTGTTTTCTCATCTGGGATTGGCTGCTGAAAGTCAAGGGTAGGTTTTTTTTTTTTTCTTCCCATTCTTATTAGTCCAGGGACTTCTCTAAAAATATGCTTATTTCTGTGGAATCATTATCTAGATGGAACGACCAGTAGGGTACATGAGACAGTTTAGCTAATTGAAATATTCTGAAAATAAGGATGGTTTGGTTTTTTGCTAACTTCAACTTGCAGTCATCTCTGCAGACTTAGTTAAGTCATTAGCATACAAGTAATGGAGATACAGTGCACATTTTGATCCGGTTTATATGTTTCTTTATGATAAAGGCGAATATACCTGAGGGGTGAAAACTTTTCTGAATGAGCAGGTCCCAAAAGAATTGTTTGGTACTGTTGTGTCTTTTGGTTTATTAAAATTCACTATCTAGAGATAACTAGAGATAAGTAACACTGATATCCTTTGTCTCATCTTTGTATAGCAGAAAGCAGGAAGAGATCAGTGTGTGTATGGAGAGGACTATTCATTCCTCGTGGTGATGTCCAAAAAGCAGATTCGTGCCCGGCGTGCAAGTAACCAATTCCACACGCTCAGGAGAGAGATTGTTTTATTCAGGCCTGGGTGCTCGGTGGACTTGCCACATATCAAGCACACCTGATCTAATCACCTTTCTGTTTATATCCATGCTTCTCATACATATTTTAAGTTTCTCTTTTACATATTCATTAAATTTCCAAGAACTAATTATAATATTACATCATCCTAGACACATGCACACTAAAGCCTTTAGGGTCTCCTTGAGGGTCTCGGGTGGTCTCTGGTGGTTGGCAGGTAGTGAACTCTTCATGAACCTTTTCCTTTCTTTCCTTATAAGGTCAAGGTTTGTCTCAGAGCCACATCTGGACCACGTTTGTTTATGGTTCTTCTTTTCCAAGGTTACCCTTCACTAGAGTCTAACAATGCTTCCAGGATACACGATTTATACTAGTTACAATTCTACACACCTGCAAACACACCACCTGCTTGTTACCTAATTTCTAAGCACGAAGCCTTCATTGTTTAGAATTACAGAAGCGAGCAGTATGGAATAGTAGATACTGTACCTATTGCATCAGTGTTATAGCCAGTTAGGAAGGATGTTGGGATACTGTTGTGGTTTAACCCCAGCCATGTTACCTAATTTCTAAGCACGAAGCCTTCATTGTTTAGAATTACAGAAGCGAGCAGTATGGAATAGTAGATACTGTACCTATTGCATCAGTGTTATAGCCAGTTAGGAAGGATGTTGGGATACTGTTGTGGTTTAACCCCAGCCAGCATCTAAACACCACACAGCCGCTCGCTCACTCCCCCCCGGTGGGATGGGGGAGAGAATC
>NW_009186781.1:6542-17837 GCF_000690835.1 Fulmarus glacialis
AGCAGGGCTCCATCACGCGTAACGGTTACTTGGGAAGACAAACGCCATCACTCCAAACGTCCCCCCCTTCCTTCTTCTTCCCCCAGCCTTATATGCTGAGCATGACGTCATGTGGTATGGGATGCCCCATTGGCCAGCTGGGTTAGCTGTCCTGGCTCTGCTCCCTCCCAGCTTCTTGTGGACCTGGCGGAGCATGGGAAGCTGAAAAGTCCTCGACTAGCGTAAACACTACTTAGCAACAACTAAAACATCAGTGTCTTATCGACATTATTCTCATACTAAATCCAAAACATAGCACTATACCAACTACTAGGAGGAAAATTAACTCTATCCCAGCTGAAACCAGGACAGATACAAATTCATAGAAGATGGAGGAGGAAAGCAGTTGTCAGAATTATAGGATACTTACCTGTTGTCTGTTGGCAAAGAGGGCACAAATGAGATGCAAAACATGTGAGGAAGTTTGTAATGAGAGAAAAGAAGGCAGTAGTTAGAGGTATTTCAGCACTTCAGGATAACCAGGCTGTTTTCCTTTCAAGGGAGAAAGACGCACTATCACAGCTTTATGTTAGCATGCATTGTACATCATATACAACATCACAATAAATATATCCTGATTTCAAAATATTACACATAAACTGAAAAAATTGTAAAACAAATTGGTTTTCTTTAAATGACTGTGGTGTTTAACATAGTTTTCCTTTCCACGAATGTGATTTATAAGATTTTTTTTCTGTATATATTAGTCGTTACCTGTAAAATTGATGTGTGTCCTATGATGCTATAAATGGATAAAGAAACAGAGTTTTGTAGCACAGATATTGCGAGGAGACAACATGACAAAGAGACGAAGTGTCAGAAAAATGCAATGCTGATTTAGAGAGATCAGTCTGACTTTATATTGCAGATGGGGAGCTAGAAAGAGTACTGAGAATGTGAGATGTTTCTAAACTACAAATTTACATCCATGTTTTATATCCCATAAATTTATAGGGATTTTGACATGCCAGTGTTTGATAAGGAAGGTAAATTTTCTTTGGATTGTCTGGAGCGGGGCGGTGGGGGAGAAGAAAATTTTATCAAAACCATAGCTTTGCACAGTAAAAATGGGAATGATGTTGCACTGTGTGAGGAATAAACAAAATCCAGTTGGCTATGTGCTTTCATAAATATAACTGTTCTTACTGCTGTCCCTGGTCACATAAAATGTTATCCATATTACATTGCCATTGATTCTGCTTACGTGATTTTTTTTCTTTTCCCCCAAGGCAAAGAGCCTGCAATGTTCATGTCTATTGGTCTTGCTGGAGACCCAGAACCACAGAATGCCGGAGAAATTTTTTTATATGTAGCTCTGCTGGGTGCTGAGCATCCTTTCCACCCCTGAACACCTACAGAAGGTGCTGGGAGACTGAGACCTTCTATCATTTTAAACAAAAGCCACTAGGGTTCAGGCTGAAACACCCAGAGAATGCCCATACGGTGTAACTGAGTGTGTTACAAAGACAATGCTGCCCAACAAGGAGGTGAAAACGGGCAGAAATGGGAGAGAAAACTACACTTTGTCTGTTAAGAAAAGGTACCTTCAAGCTCTGACATTTCCACCTTTGCTTAGCCTTTGAAATATAGCAGGCAGTGTTGATTTTGTCTAAGTAATAACAAAAAAGCTGTTTGAAACAGTGGGTAAAATTGTGATGTTGATGATGGTAATATTACAAAGTTCTCTGACAATGGCATTTCAAGTTAAAACCCTTCAACTTTATGTAGGGAACACTGAGTGGCATGAAAATTTTTTTTTGTGGGAAAGCAGATTTTTTTTTTAAACAGTCTTTTTTCTTAAAATCCTGAATTTTATGTGTCTCCAAGTGTACTTAACATCTCATCAAATACTTTATTAAAACTTCTTTTTTAGCATATTCTGGGTAAAGACGTTAAATCAGTATTTCCCCAGATTATTTCAAGTGGGTGGTCTCTTTGATTTCTTGACCCAAACAACAACAAAGTAAGTAAAAAAGAAAAATTCCCATCCAAATTGCGTTGCTGTCCAGCCGTCTCTGAGTTTGAGCTGTACCACAAGATTCGTAGATACAGAAAGAGGCCTTGCTCAAATCCCTTTTCCCCTTCTCTGAAACCCTCCTCCTCTTGAGCAACATGAACGCAACCACTGTAACTTAGATCAAGAAAATTATCCTACAAGAAGATTCTTATGCAAGTAATCTATCATTGTCCCCCATGTTCCATCAACTTCTTCATCCAGGTTGAGATGATGAACGCATTTTCCTCAACATTAAGTGAAAGAAAACTGAGTACGTCATCATATTAATGTGACAGAGTTTTTGTTGAATAGGGCATCGTGCAAAAGACAAAGCATAAAGCAGCAAAGCATTATACCCACAGTTATGCATAATGATAGTCCAGTTAATAGTTAACTAAAATATTGCACATTTCCTTGTTCTTTCTGTGTCCAAGTCCTGCAAATCTAATTAATTACAAATGCTATAATGTTACAGCTTATGTGTCACTTGTGCCTTACGGCTTTCAAAGAGTTTACCAGCGCTAGAGGGTTGAACAGCAAATAGATTTTGTTATCAAAAGAAAGTAAACACATGCAAGGTAGTATTTTCATTCTGTATCTTTTTTTCTGTAAGTAAGAAACCACTCAAATACATCTTAAAAACAATGGTTAAATGAGAGCTATGTGACACCACCACATTCAGTTGTTCTCTGAGAAGAAAAAATGATATAAAATGTTAATTGCTAGCAGCTAAAACGTCTATATTCCTGGCTCTGCATGAATGAATGCTGTTGAAAATAAGTTCTTTATTTGACTTTGGCTTCAAATAGGGCTTGTGTGGGCTCACAATTTTTCTTTTGTTGCAAATACAAGAGTAGTTCTTTAGCTGGCATAAATTGTCATATGTCCCCAGCTGTCAGTAGATCTACAACTGTTTATAGCAGCTGACCTAGACAGTGCATTGTAGAGGCCAGGGAAATTTTACACCTCCTCATGCACTCTGTTACCAATCCCTGATTAATCTAGTTCTTACGATTTTTCCAGCATGTGTTTTTTTTTTAATGCAAATATCCAGCAGGAACATTACAAGAATTTTAAAGGAAAGAAAATGTAAGTCTAAGGGAAAAGGGAACTTTTCTCTCCATTGAGATACTATTTGGTTTGTTGGATTATGCCTGTCCTTTTGGAGAGGATCTTCAGGGATTATCTTCCTTAGGTCAGTACAGAGGTTATCTTCACCTCCCAGTCATGAGCAGCAAGGAGAAAAGGATGGAGGTGGAAGAGAGGGGAAAGGAGACTTGCAAGAAGAGGCATGAGAAGAGGGGCATGAAACTGAGCTGAGGGGTTAGTCAGGAAGGGAGATATGATGGCAAATAGTGGGAAGAGAGGAGCCATATAAGGAGGCGATGTACTAAGTTGTTATAAAGGGGACTGGAAGTAAGGACAAGGGACTCCAGAAGGTATGAATGGAATAAAATCAGAAGGCTTCCTGGAAGACAGATAGATAGTAGTAGTGGTAGTTCAAGGGGAGGGAGGGGGATTAAAAAATATTACTCAAAAAACAGAGAGGGAGAAAAAGAGAAAAATATTGCAATTATTTGTACATTTATGAAATGGGAGGTTTTTGCAAGAACTTTTTCAAATGCCATTTTACTTTCCATCTGCATTCTTCCAGTTCCACTGACAAAGATTTGAATTTCATGTCCTTGGCATGAAAACCTTCTGGTTTCTGTGTTTGCAAAAGTAGAAAAGAAACATTGTTTGGACTGGTAAAATTTCTTGAGCATGATGAGAAAGAAAGTTGACTTCACAGTGAATCTGTTGAAAGCAAGAAAGTTTAGCAGATTTCTTCCTAATATTTTTATTCCTAATGATTTCTATTATGTGGAATTATTTATGCCTGCTTTATTTATTGCACCAGGAAATATTTCAGCTTTAAGGAGAGCAGCACTCTCTTCAAATGACTCTGGCTTTTACCTAATGATCCAGTAAGTTAGTGATTGTTTGATGTGTACACGTTGTATTTCAGGTCTCAGTGGGAAGTTGCCAAGACTTTCAGTGAGTGGTAATATTTTCCTCTTGCTGGTTTTGGATTTCTCTGTGGATCAGCAGTTAACATAGCATTTTCTGTTACAATTAGATTAAAGTGCCAGAGATTTGTTTTTCCTTCATTCAATTTTTTTAATTGGGTAATTCCTTAAAAGGTTATCTTAATACAGTAAATGCACTACCTCTATGAATGAGGCATGCTAAATGATACATGGATTTTTGCTATTAGGCCTTTGTACAAAAGACTTCGTATATAAAATTTACATCCTGGCAGAAGTAGTGATAAACACTAAGTTACAGAACAAACCAGACTGCTCTTCACAAGTGCTAGGCTTGCTTGTAAACAATACCAAAAATCACAGAAATAGAAAATCCTTACTCTTTTAAAGTCAGTGGCCTGATCTCTAGCAGTTATAAACTGGTCTGTGCCCATTTTGGTGAGCAGTCTTATGTAGTCTTGTACTAGTTAAGGTTCTATCCTAGGGGGCTGTGCAAATGATTACTTTGGTTTTAGTTTTCATTGATGCCACTTCAATCTGTGAACCACTGTAACAGACGGCAAGAAAATTTTGATTGGTATATTTTCATACCCTAGTGACTGATTTTGAATTATTTGAGTGGGTGGTTGTGACTTGCTGGAATTCGTTGAAAAAAAGTTATTGAAACGTTGCAAACCCTTCTGGCTTAGCCTGAGTTGCAATTTGTTATTAGTTTGTTTGCAGATCCTCTTTAGCCTTCAAGTTTTCTCTCTCTGACAATGTAAAGAAATAAACCCTCAGCCTTCAATAAACAGACTTTAATAAGCAACATGGATTATGTCCTAGTTATATTGTATGAGCCTTTTTTTGAAATGAAGCCGAAAAAACCTGCTGTAATTTCCCGGGTAGTTCAGAACACTTGATTGGCAAAAAGGTAAAAACTTCACAGAATAAAATACATCTCTGAGCACCTTGTTTCTGGTGAAACATGAAGTTATCATTAACAAAAATACTAATGAAAGATTTTAATGCAGTTTCATCTCCCTTTATGTGGGTGTCTATAGTAAGAAAAATATTTAAGAGAGAAACTGCAAAACAGACAAAATATTTAAAACTTCTTGTAATATACCTTCAAAAACACCACAGAGTGGGGTAGCAATTCACACACTGATACCTGGAGTCTTGTTAGCCCAGTCATCCAGTAGACCTTAGCAGCAGATTCACAGGGAGCTAAAACATAGAGAATGAAAAGCTCAGATACCATAAACTACTAGTGGATCAAAGTAGGAAAAAAGTATAACCCTTGATGGTAAACCCTTTAATGCGTACTAAACACTTCCCTAATTTGACTGTAAGGGAGCTAGTTTTGAGACTATTATCAAATTCTGGTAGATTCTGATCTTTCATTTACTGTAATATTTTTAAAGCAATATAGATAATATTTTAGTATTAGGTTTAAATAGTTTATTTATGCACTGTTCCCTTCAGGCCCCTGTGGAGTTTATAGAGCCATTCTGTCATATGCCATAAACATGACCAGTAACATATAGTCCTTAAACCAGTGTTTTGTTACAGAAGTAGGCATTGAGTAGTGGAACCAGGGAGAACAGATTGTGAAATGTTATCCGAAGGCAGCAAGGATCACAGCCAAAGAATCACTTGGGTTTCTTCCGCATCTGTCACTGAACTGCTAGGCCGTACTGCTCTTGAGGGATGATTGATTCTTATATTTCATTCTGGTGTTCTTTGACATGTGTGGTCATGTGTATGAAAACCTAGGTGCTAGGTAAAAATTTCAGCCTGCTGCTGGGTGGGTATTTAAGAAATACTGAAAGCTATTGAGATCTCTTATTTTAAATCTTGGTCGCTTGTCTTGGATTTTTTTCGTAGGGTTTGATTTTTGCCTTTCTTACTCAAACCATGCAGTATTTGTAAATAATAGCCTGAGTAACTTGCAGACAGGCACATAGAAGCAAAATTTTGTTTACCAAGCAAAATTTCCATTGGTGAAAAAATGAGTGGAACAGTTAAGACTGAAAATATGAAAAAGATATATTTTTCATTTGTATGCTAGTACAGGAATACTTTCTGCTGTTTGTTTAATAATGAATTGACTAGATCAGCCTTAACTGCACTTCTTCTCTAAACACTTCCAGTTCTGAAGATGAGAAAAACTGTTGGCAGTCTTGACAGAAAGTGTAAACATGCAGAGTAGAAACATCACTTGCTCATCATCCGTCCAAGGTGACCAATTAAAGCATTCTACCTATCTATTTAGCATACCGAAATTAAAGAGTCAAGCTATTTAATTAGTTACTGTTGCTATTAATTGTATATCAAGCATTGATAGTGTATTAAATTCTGTATAAAGATGCAAAAGAAAGACACGATTCCTCCCTTAAGAGCCCACAGTCTTAACCAAGAGAGTCACACAGACTCCACCAGTGCACGTGGGCAGCCCCAGAGGAAGGTCCACCTTAACAGCAGTCTGGGAATTTCATTTGTTTTATTTATGTAGTGGGTATTCTGGTGACAAGAATTTGCAAGAGTATGTGGGATGATTGATCATGTTGAAACCTGCATATGTAACCTTACAAGGTTGGATGAGACATGCGTTAGAGCTGATATGCAAAGGTGTCTGAAGGGAGGAGAGAAGCAAAGGAGGATTTTCTCTCTATTAGAATCCATTAGAAATTCACAGCTTCTAGACTACACTATAACCTATATTGTTTTTATGTGACAGTATTTACATAAAGGAGCCAGGAGGCTCTCCTTTCTGTAGGAGAGGACAGAAATATTTGAAGCTTCTAACTAATTTTACTTCAGTGTATTCTTGCACAGCAGAGAATATGTTTCTTGTGATTGCCAGAGAGCTACTCCATGGATACTTTCGGTGGTGGATGCCAGAAATTAGAGTTTAACATAGTGATATTTCTCTAACTGGTCTTCCCTGAAAAGATTTCCTGTAAACACTAATGTGTATGTATATTTGCAGAGAAGGCGTTTCAGCCACATGTATACCCAAATTAAAAAAAAATCTACATCTATTTCTGGAAACAAGAAAAATGAAGCCTTTTGAATTTCACTAAAGAATCATCTGAATTCTTAAGCATAGACTCCTAGTTCCAATAAATCATATGCCCACAGTATGGGAATTAATATTACTCACACTGGCAGAAGCTTTGGCCTTTGTAATACAAAAGTGTATATTCAAGTAAAAAATCAGAAATACTAGAATGCCATACATTAAAATCTGTGTAAAAGTTACCCATCTTATTTTATAAATTTCTTTTTAGCTCAAGTGTTGTAGGTGACAATAGACCATTTTATTTTTGATTAAATTGATCCTTCTGTATTCTTTTCAGAATCTTGTATCAGCATGTAAGCAAAGTATAATGAGTGGTAGTATTTGAGATTTGTGTTAATTTAGATTATAGTATGGAAAAAATGAGAAATGGCCTCTAAATAAAAGGGAGCTGAGAGAATGTTGGATTCAAAATAAACAATCCAGACTTTGGTACAAGGCCAAACTGCCTGTAATATATTACTACATTTGCTGCAGATTTTACCTTCTCACAGAGACAACAGATCAGTAGTTAAAAGAAGCTACTTAAGTACTGGATATGCTGATTAGAGGAAGCAACATTCTTAAATACTGATGAAGAACCAAGGGCCTTAAACGCCACTTGGTTTTATCTGGTCTGTTTAAATCATAGTAAGCAGATATGGAGCCAAGTAAAGGAAAGCATACTAATGGTGGTTTGCCTTTATAGCACCAAGTTGTATCAGACCAGCAGGAAGTCACAGTGAGGTTTGATATATGGTGGAGAGTACTAGAGGATTTATGTATTTCACCTGTTACCAGGTGAAAATAATAACATAGCCTTTATTTACTGGAGTTATGTCTGGGATTCTTGCTTCTAAGCATGAAGTTGAGATCTGGAAAAAAGAGCTTTCAACAGCAAAAAAGAGAAAGTAACTACACTGCAGAGAATATGGAAAATTCTTTTAAAATCCTTGAAGTCACTTGAGACTATCTAGTTCATAAAGGAAAATTGGTGCGATACTGTGACAGGGAGAGAAGTTGGAGAAGCAGGTTAGCTCTTTTTACCACCATTTTCTTTTCTCAGTAGTGAAGTCTAGAAAGGAAATCTCTCACGATGAAAAGCCAAGATCCATCTTCTCAAAGATGCTAACTTTTCCTCGTCTCACAGAGTGTGCTATATGAAAGTCATCAGCCTCATTTTAAAAGCTCAGTAACCTGGATGTGGGATCACCGATTTCTGTACATGGGGGAGGGACAGAGGGGTCAGTGACATTTTTCTCGAATAATCTGATTGTAAATGTAAAAGTTTGATGATGGGTCAACTCTCCTGTGCTTGGGCTAACAAGGGGCAGGGGTCCACCAAATAAATAAAAAGCTCTTGACAATTTAAGTAAGGTGAGATGCACAGACACCATAAAGAATTAATTAGGAACTTTCAGTGTTAAGAAATACTGCTCCATGCCATGCTTGAGGCAGCCACCTCAGTTCTGTTGTCGGTCCTCTGGGACCAAGCATGCTGAGCAGGACCGAGTTCTGAGCAGTTACCTCTGAGTGCATGGCACAGTAGTGAATAATCCAGCTAAAACATCTATGAGTGATTGAGTTATAGCTAAAATACAAGAGCAGAACTCAAAATATTCTTTACTAATTTCCTCATAACTCCCAGCTTTGAATCTGGTAGTACTCATTTCATCACACCAGGTAGTCTCTCTTACTGTGCACTCCTCAGGCCTCCTAAGTTTCTACATTGTCCTGGTCTCTACCAAGCAACCTCATTTTCCCTGGCCTCCACTTCCTGTATTCTCCCCAGTCTCTACAATTTTCCTTTTGTCATCATCCACCACTTCCCCAGGTGTTTAAAATGAGGTTACACAATGCGAACACACAAACTAATTTGCTTGGTCCTCGGCTGTCCAGTTGCCATCATCTGTCCTACTTTGCTTTGTGATCCAGAAAGGTTATTTAGAGAACTAAATGTTGTGTAATTCTGTTCTAGGAATTTCCGGGGAAACATATTAAGTTGCCTCATGAATAGGACCTGGTCCCTAAACCACCCCTTTAGCCAATGGTTACAACCCCTTCCAATAAATTCTAAATGAAGGGTGGGTTCTGTGGAAAATACAGCAAGCAGATGTAAATATGAAATTAAAGCCTAATAATGCATGTGCACGAGGAGGGTGAATTAAGGCTACACTGGTATCTCATAACTTTGACTCCTTAACTCTAACATACAGTTTTGCTGGTCCCATTCATGTTAGCTTAATTGAGTAAGTATTCCACATCTTCCTTTATAAATGACTTGTTTTTGTGAATTTTTAGATACTTTTTCCTATGTCTGGCAAATGTTTAGGAAAAACAGTAAATCCTAACAATCTCATTTCATTATTGTACATTTTTTCTGCCATATATCACAGCAGAGTTATGTCACAAGAGAATACTATGAAAATAAACATTTAAAAGAATTACATCTAAAGCTCAAAATATCTTTTGAAAAACTCCGTAACTTTATTTTATTTCTGATTGAAGACATGTGAGTACCTGCTTTTCCCAACAGTAAAAACTTTTCTCTGTGGAGAAAAGAAATTAAGACCAAATCAAACACTCAAATCTTTTTAGTTTTCACAGCATGTTGCACTTCATGCAGAAGGATCCACTTGAAATTCAAAATAGCACTTCATACTTAATCACCTTCCATACTGCACACGGTGTGCTTATCTAAGGAGCAGTTATATACATGGGAATGAAGAAGTATTTGACGCTTATTAATACAAACTAATACCCATGTGAGTCACACAAGACTACCGCCAAATAAAAAGCTCCTAGCATTTAGGATCATGTTCTGCCTACAGGGACACCAAATTTCTAGTAACGCATGAGTGTTTCTGAAGACAGAATTCGGTCCCCTATTTCACAGAACTTCCACTGACTGGCAACATACAAAAATGTGGACGTGTTGAACTGTGTGCAGCTAGACTGATGTATTTAAGATAGCCTTAATAGACACAAATGAGAGGAAAGTTAGTCTGTAAACACAATGAAGAGCTAGAGCCGTTGCTTAATTTTACTGATTTAGTCATCATATTGGATCAAGTAACTGAAAGGGTCACAGTCCGTCTTCAAAGGGAAGCCCTAATGGATACTACGGATCCCCTGGATGAAAGTTAATTTGGACTAGGTTTATGAAGAAAGTATTGCCTGAACATATTATGGGACAGGCTCTGACACCTTTATATGGTATACATTTGAAAAAAAATCTGATAAATTCGTAACAATTATCCATATACTTTTGTGCATAATATTAGATTCTATAAATAGGAACACATTAATACATTTCTTTGCCAGTAGAAAATTGTTTTAGGTGCAGTACTTAATAGCATTTAATCCAATCTAGATTAGAAGTCCAGGTGATGAAATAATAGATAATTCTGCCTCTTCAAATATCTGGGCATTGTCCAAAATGTCTACAGGGGCTTTGTTAAGTTTCTTTCAATGTCTAGTTTTCAGTAATTCAACAAACAAATTGCATTTTCTCATACACTTATTAAAAGATTGGAGGAAAGTATCCCTTTTATATTGTGCCTTATTGAAAGGCAAATATTATCTTGGTCTTCCTACAGAAATCATATCTGTGCTCTTTGGGATTATCGTTAACTCATTACAGATAAAGAGTATTTTTTAATATACTATACTCTCTATTTTATACTTTCTAATAGAAAATGTAAGTGCTCATTCCTTATCAGAAGTGTCATTCATGACATTTGTATTTAATTTTTATGCCAATTAATTCTGTTCTTCTGAAAGATTTAATATATGCTGTAATAATTTTAAGCCTTGATGCAATCATTCTAAGCATAAAGAAAAAAGAACTTTAGCTAAGTTTTTCATACATCTGTACATCTCTTTCTCCCCCTCTGTGCATGTTTCAGGTCCTGGGTAGATTCAAGGTGATAAGCGCTTGAGGAAACCCTAATGTGATTATCTTGCAGAGAGGTGGTGGGATAAATAAGATTATCCATAACAAGCTTAGCTACTGATGAGTTCAAGCTGTGCTGATACAGAAAGTCCTGACACAATTGTAAGGTAATAACAGAAAAAGTACACGTTTGCAAAGGAGTGAATACTGCTTGAACTTTGAAACCTTTCATGATTAATGCAAACTCACCTACAGCCTTTTACATATAGCCCTGTATATTAGGGAGTGCTTTGAC
>NW_009186782.1:0-24737 GCF_000690835.1 Fulmarus glacialis
TCAGTCCTTAAAGGGGCCTTATAAGAAAGTTGAGTACAAACTTTATAGCAGGGCCTGTTGCGACAGGACAAGAAGAAATGGTTTTAACTAAAAGAGGGTAGATTTAGATTAGGTATAAGGAAGAAATTTTTTACAATGAGGGTGGTGAAACACTGGAACAGGTTGCCCAGAGATACCCCATCCCTGGAAACATTCAAGGTCAAGTTGGACGGGGTTCTGAGCAACCTGATCTAGTTGAAGATGTCCCTGCGCATTGCAGGGGGTTTGGACTAGATGACCTTTAAAGGTCCCTTCCAATCCAAACTGCTCTATGATTCTATGATTTCCTCAGCCACTTCTGTTTTCTCCAGCGACTCTGTCTTCTCTCTCCTCAGGGGCTCCACAGTCTTGGCTCCCCAAGATTTCATACCACCATTACATCATCAGGAAGAATTTATTTTGATAAGTGGTGAAGTGAGATGAAGGTGTTCAAAGATGTCTTACAATTGATTGCCTATCATTTTCCTCACTTTACTCCCAGAAAGATATCATCATTTCTGGATTAGTAGGATCTGATATATATTCCTTCAGATACTAATAATTGGACCAGTTTCTTCCAATGAGAAAAAAAGTTGAACAGAACTTCAAGAAGAACAGAGATAAGATACATTTGAGCTCTTTTGAAATCCCTCTCTATTTCTGAGTTGCATGAACGTCGCAAATGAAAAACATTTTCTGGCTATAATTCTCACAGCTATTTTTTTCCGTCATCAGTAGTTGAAAATAAAGTTACAATCAACTTTTGTGTGGTCTAGTGGAATAGAAATATATAAAATTGTTGATAATGATAGTGAATAGAAGACACTTCCCAGCTGCTAGGAAGATATTCCATTTTAAAAATGTTTGGTGCTATTTACTTTTTGATTCTGTGGAAAAAAAAGAATACAAAAGTAGTTGCTCTGAATGCCTTCTGTGAATTAACTAACAAGCAAGAAAAGGCTAACTGCAACAATCATCTCTTCTTCATTCAGTGAAATGAGTTTGACATGATTTCTGTGTTATTTGTAGATAACTGCCAACAACAGGAATTGTTTGAAAATACATTTGTGCTCATGAAAAGAGCAATCCCACACAAACCAGGCACCAAAACCAAAATACAGATGACAGTTCACTGAAGTGAGACCACCAGTAATTAATGCCCAGACACAAAACAAAAACACTTTTAAATCAGTAAGATGTCCAATTTAATTAATAAATCCCCTCCAAGAAGAGTTATCATAGAGAAAAGTGAATGACTAAAAAGCAGTGAGGCATTCAGCATTATTCTGATTTTAATAGTAAATGTCACAAATTTATGAGCAGTCTCATGTGATTAAATTTCCCAAAACAGCAGGAACGTATTCCTGAAATAGCAGTACTATATGCCATATTCAAGTTATAAATATTAATATTTCTCTAATAATTTTAATTCAAAATATGTAAATAGTTCTGCCTGTAAGAGCAGAAGCTAGAACTCAAGTCTTCCACTCCATTCCCCAGCTAGACAGTCTTGTTCACTACACTTGGTCCAACAGAGAAAGGCGGGGGAGGGAGGGGAGAGAAAGAGGTGTTCATGAATGTTTTGTGTGTAAACTTCAATAGGTTTGCTTCAGATGAGTGAAAAACATGACTGCTCAACCAGGCCCCACAGGAGATGGTGCCTGGGGAGAAAGATGGTGGAAACTGGAAAAGTTTTACTTCTGAATACTGGCAAGACTTGGGCACTGAGTGTCTCTGCACTGACAAGACAGAAACACTTTCGGACAGACCTCTAGGGACTAAAAAATTTACTGCCTAAAAGAAAAGGTGAATAAAAACTTGCGTATGGAGTCATGGATCACGCTTTTGGATCTGATGCCTAGTTCTACTTACACCCCTCATAGGGACTAAACAGCTTTCTGAGAAAATAAAGCATCAAATATATAGAGGACTTGAATCCAGGTGTGCCAAACACACGTCAACTACTGGCTCAACTTTCCTCCTGAAAGGTTGACCTTACAGTGCCAAAGATAGACTTTTATTATAGTCCTACATTAAGCAGTAGTGTGGAAAAGGGAGCACCTTCTGGAATGCTGAGTTTAATGCACCCATTAAAGGAAGGGGCATATTCAAGCTGATGTCAAAAGCTCTCATTCAAATCCCAGTTTTGTCAGTATTTTTCTTGTCTTTGAAAAACCATGCAATGCTTTAGCCTTAGTTTTCCCATCTTCATAATGAAGTAAGGAACCCCTTAAAGAATCCTAAGAGTTATCATTTTTTGTAAAACAGTTGAAGCTCAAAAGTATTGTTAGAGGTGTGTTGGGTTTTTTTCAAGTATTCTTAGAAAATATATATGGAAATTGTTGTATTAAGTATTGCAATAAGTTGCAACATTTAGAGAGGCCTCATAAGCTCATTATGAAGATATCATTTGCTTTTTCAACAGCAAGATTATAAGTTTATTAACATCCTTCTCTAGCCATTCAATAATTTCCACAGAGATATGCCAGAAAATACCCCATGGGAATTTTGCTCTCAAGCTAAGAGAATATTATTTAGCCCTTGAACATTCAAGGGTCAGTGTAACAGAAGTGAAAAGATAGTTTTCCTAAAACAGCTTTAAAAGAGACAGTACAGCTCTAATGGAACAAAAATAAAGCTAATATTATATCCTCTTCTTTTACCTCTAGAGGACCTATATTATCAATAAAACAAAGAATCAATTAATTAGATTTTAATTGCTGGTGACTTGGAGAATATACCCATCTTTTGACTTCCCTGGAATTGTGCTGTCAAACAAGTCCTATGAATCTCCTTTCATCTTCTTTACTCACTTGCACAGTGCTTGAGATTGTGCACTGACATACTTGAGAATCTGTTATCACAAATATAACACATTACTAAGAACCAACTGTGCTTGTGACTCTGCCAGAATGTTTCTGTTCTTGAAGTGCTCAAATGTCAGGTTGGGGTAATGAAATACTCAATGCTCGAGGTAACTTTAGTCCAACAGAGAAAGCAGCAATGTCGTTTTTTTTTTCTTTAACCCAGAAAGAAAGATTTTACTGGCAAATAAAATATTCATTTTCAAATCAGACTTTGGGATGTAAAGGATGAGATGCATCCAGATTTCAGTTCTTCCAAGGTCTTAAGGAAAATTTCCAGATAATCATATGCATATGCACTTTTTTTAAAAGAATACTACACATCAACAGATTTTGTCTGTCTGAAGCCTTTTTATGACAATAACTGTATGCAGAAGAGTTTCATACTCCTCTCTAATAAAAATATGATATCCACAACAATGTCACCAGCCGTTCAATTTTCTAGAGCATACTGAAATATAACATAGTCAATGCTCCCATCTAAAGGGGAAGTCTACATATGTCTGCGAAGACCACATCAAAAATAACAGCAGCAGCAACATCTCCTCAAGTAGGATTCCTTCTCCCTTCTTCTCCTCTCCTTATTCACATGAATATCATGCAGTTAAAACAAAATCTATATGGACCCAGGCTACTTAAATTTACCTTGACATCCAATCACTGGCTTATGCCCTAACTCTACAACTCGTGCATGTAGAGCCACTGCCCAAGAATGAGACTTCGATTTTGTGGAGATTTACAGCTTGGTAGCACAGTTAATTTCATTGTAAAAATAACTACATTGGATAATACATATATGAAAGAGCAATATTTTGCATAATAATTACATTGCACAAAAAAGGGAGAAAAAGCATCCTTGCTCTTATCATTTTAAAGTACAGCTGCTGTGGCCCAATCAGCTGAACTCTCTATACTGCATGTCCCACCAAGACACTAACAGAAAATGATGAGGAACCAGTTGACTGCTTCTCTCGTTCTCTCAATTAGGCAGCTTAGATTTCGATTTCAAATTTTCAACTGGCAGAAAGCCTGGAAAATCGGTTGAGTGAAAACCTGAAATGCTGGGGGCCAGAATACCATCCTAGGATTATTCAGAGTCTTCCATCATCCCTTTTGCAAGTGCAGGTACAGTGTGCAGCAGCATGGGAGACGTTTTTAGTCCTAGAGCCTCAGCCTGACAGCTTTGCCATGGCGTAACAGCCAAGTGTGAAATCATCACTTACTTCCACTTGCTCGGTTATTACTACAAATTAATAAGGACAGAGCAGAGGTAGGCTACGAGAAGAAACAGCAGTGCTTTTCAGTGGGACGGGTGGACAAGCAAGCCCCAGGGCAGCTGCCCAGCTCAGGCTGATGCATCAGTGGGTGATGGCAGCAGACTCAGGACAAAGACGACCTGAAGCTGGGGTCTGCAGCTACGGCATGCTTCACAAGTCAGGAAGTTTGGCTGGCCTCTGACCTGAGAAGAAAATTAACCTACCATGACCGATTGATTTGCCTGTAAAATGAAAATGTTCTCAGCAGGTGTGTAGTTGGAAAGCCTCTTCAAAGTGCAGCAATTTAGACCCCCAGAGTTTGCCACAGTCTGAACCCCAGCCCACCGCTATCATCCTGCCCTCAGCAGGATTCCCACCCCTTGTCCCACGCTCGCCGTGTAAGCAATGACGTGTTTTCAGAAACCTGCTTATTGTAAAAGCTGTCGTGGTACCAAGGTTTCTCTCTGCCTTTTCTTTTATTTAAAGCAATTCTATTTGCTCTTCAGTATCTAGAGGTAAAAGCTTAATCCCCAAGGAAACATATGGTACATATTTCCAATGACTGCAGCATGCACTTATTTGTGAAATAGTCAGGAGTTGTTTTATAAACGTCTTTCAGAAACACAAGGTTTTTCAGCTGGTCAGGACGTTTTCCTATTTAAACATTGATTTTAAAACCTTGCCAAGTAAATCAGAAAGTCAAGCGAGAAATTTTACAGTGCACAGAAAAGCAGCTGTTTTCTCCCCCTCAAGTCCTGCTAATTTAACCAATAGTTTCTTTAAACAACAACAGCAACAACAAGGAAGGTAAATAGTTACTTTGTTTCATTACACTACAGAGCCAAATTAGCTTTTGCAAAGGGTTTCCAGCAGAAGACGTGTGCAAGACATGTGTGCACTAAGCTGTTTTTTTTCCATGTGGAGGGCATGAGAGGACATATAAATTTAATCACACATTACATTTCAAGACCATTTTAGTATGTGAGGGGACAAAATATTCTTAGCAGCTGCTTTCAGATTCCTAAAGGATTCCCAAGCAAAACTTTTCCAACACTAGCCAAAAATCAGTACCTTAAAAATATCACTGAAAAGCTTTGAACTTTGGCCTCTCGGATGAAAACTGGTTTAATGCAATGCCAGGCTGGGAAATTTGAATGTAATACAAGTGGATTTAAAGCAAAACAGAATTTCTTTTTCTTTTATTCAAGAGGTAAAGAATTTAATTCTTCCTAACAATTAACAGCATCTTGTGCTGTTGTCTTTACAGTAACTTTAGCTGAATGTCACACGGTCTTTTTTACAACTATCAATTTTGACATGCAGAACCATCAATTCAGCCACATTGATTTTTCAGTCAGCTGCCTTTATCATTATGTTGTTTCCACAAACACCTGCAGTCAGAGCATCCATTTTCTGAATATGAGCAAGGACAGTTGTGCACTAAGAAAACACTACCTCCTACAATGCTTTTTATTATTCTTCTATTTAAAAGTTTTACAGGTAAAGAAGCAGAAACAGTAATGGGAGTCACAGATCACCAAATATAAGCCACAGAGAGAGAAGAGTAAAATAATCCAGGACTTAAAAACTAGTACTGGTTATATGAGCTCAGTGACATTTTCAAGTCAGGTCTGATTAGCAATTCAGTAGTATGCACCTACGCAAGTTTCATACTATTTTACACCAAAGGAACCTCATTTAAAGGTCCAGATGCAGGACACCCATCTTTCATACCTCAGAAGCTCATTTGCCTTGAGGTTCCCCCTTGTTTATCTTCTCTATGTGGGCATACCTAGGCTATTGGTATTACCTACCTAAATGTTGACACTTTGTTTAAAGTCCTTTTAACAAAAAATGTACTTCCCTAATGCACTTGATACAGGCAAAGTGTATGGGGTAGAAACAGCAAGAACTTGTGTCCAAGTGCCTTGAAATGTAGAGGAAATCCTGTAGAAGCCTTTAAAATCTTTCACAGTCCTTTCTGCTGATGAAGAGGGAGGCAGTGGAAAGCAAGCATGTGGATTTACAAAATTACAGCCACAGCAATTCCTCAAACTCTGTTACTTCCACCTGGGCCAACCAAACACTCCCCAGCAGAAAGGAAGGGATGTTTCCCAATGGTAGCCACCAGCATGATTGTATTTGTACACGCACATGCAAAAAACGAATTGTTGCCTAGAAAAAAAGATAAAAATACTCCACATGTTTATTTTTGTGGCCTATTTATATTTGTGGAAAGGTGTACCTGTGGGTATACTTATGAAAGATTTGCAGCAGGTGGCCTGACAGCTCATTCAGCAGCTAGACTGTGGGAAAGAGCAGAAAGAGCTTGAATCTCTGCCCATAAAGCAAACTGAGCCCACGCAGACGACACACACAGTAACCAGTGCGCATCTTCACAAAAGGGAAGTGGGTTTTATTTTTATCCCCATCTCTCCTGTGTGCTTAGGAGATGAGATGAGCAGAAGGGTAGTTAGCTGCGCGGGTCCCGGCAGGCTCCCGTCTGCAGGCTCTGCCCGCACCCAGCCCAGTGAGACCGCCAGCACACCTAACGAGCCACATGCGTATTATTTATCCTTCCACTTGTACTTCTGCCTCTGCCAGTGAAAACTCCTCTCCCTGAGGCCAAACTGAATCAGGCACTGACAAAACCATTGCCTTTGCACTCCAAGAGCGCTGAAACCCCCAACTCTGAGCATGCGAGCGGACTCCAAGGTCCATCCCGCGCAAAGTGCTCCTTACCACACCGGCACAGAGCAAGCCAGGGCCAGCGCTGGCCTGAGGAGGCCTGGGAAGCCAGAGGCAGCCATCCTCTGAGCCTGGTTGTGTACCACATGTTGAGGCTGCAGACCACTCGATAGAGAGCTGGCAGGCCTCAGAGCCCTGGCTCTCCTTCCCTGCTCCCAACTGCTGCCACAGATGTCCAGACTTTGTAACAGAGATGAGCCTGGACGCCTGCAGGAGCAGCTGGAAGTGAGGAGCAGGAGCCAGCCTAATTGGCTCCAGTACAGGCCACAGCTGCGTTAAAAGAGGAAGCAAGAGGAAAGAAACGGAGCTGTCTTCAGAGGCTGCAGCCACCAGTGAAACAGTTAAAATAATTAAACACTTTCCTAGTCTTGCTTCCCCACTTAAAAAACTGCGTTAGATGCCACAAGACTATCAGAAGACTGTGTCTGGGGGTTCTCTTGGCCAGAGCTGGGGAGGCCCAGTACACACTACACAAATGTGGTCTGTTCTTGGGGAAAAATGAAACACCCTGGGTTAAAAGTTGCATCAGACATGAGCATTCTCTGTGGGAGAAACGCCCTGCCGAAGTTTCAATTACAGCCAGAAGACAATCCACAAAATTGTTTAGGAACATGCATCATGTCTTCCAGCATATTCCGAACATATAACTATGGGAGGGTTTAGCAGATCTTTGAGAGAAACAACAAAAACAACTTATATTTACCAGTGCCATAGTAAAAGAGTGCTCAAGTATTTCTAGTATGGGCAAAATCCAGAAACTTTGCTTCAAGTTTTTCTTAACTACTCTAAAAGTACATCCAAATGCAGTGCTTGGAATTACAAATGACGAAGAGGCAAAAGCATCTACTGAATGTGAACAGTCTATGGTTACTATCTTCAAAACCTCCACTTAACCGTAACAAGAACAAGACCTCTGATTTGCCACACAGTACGTGGACCCATTTTGCCACTGCCTAGTCAAATCTTTTGTGCAAAGCAATCTTACCTAAATCAACTAAAAATTAAGTAGCAGAAAAAGTTGCAAAGATATAAGTTACATTCAGACTGCATGCATGTGAGCACTTTCTGCCACCTGAGTCAGACGTGGCCACAGGGATGAATGCCAAGATGCAGCACAAGTACCCTGAACCCCCTGGGGCGGAAACCCAGGAACACAGACTTGAGAAGAAGCTATGGTAGATCCTGAGGATGTGTCTGGTTTGGTTGAGCCGCACCAAAGATATTCAGACGTCACTACAAGTGGAGCAGTCTGGAGATAGCCAACCAAAAAATTATTTCTGCAAGGGCATCCAGCAGATTAGGAGGAAAAAAAAGGACGAGTAATGCAAAGTTTCAAGGTTGTAGGATATGAATCACAGGACCATGCTTCTGCTCTACTGTTCTCTCACCTTTACCATATATCTCTTTTGATTGGGCTATTAAATACTAATTATTTTTCTTCTCTGAAGTAAACAACTCCCGTCTGTGATTATTTAACAGTGTCATGACATTTGGATAATTTCATCAATATTTGACTTGTGTGAGTTTTCACACTGATTGAAATCTTCCCCCTGCCTCCCCCCTCCAAAAATCTCTGAGTCTCTTGTGTGTTACTTTGACTTTAATTAGAGATTTAATGTCCTGGCAACACACTAATATATCTCCTTTGCCATGACTAAAATATATTATATAGTCTAGAAGCATATGGTATCAACTATGCTAGAGGTATTATACATTTTCATAGCAGGAAAAACAATCATAATTTATAAACTACCACTTTTGTATCACAGCTCACAATTTTGCTAGTCTTCTAAGCAGACATCTTCAAAACAATTTCTAATGATCCAAACTAGAGGAATTATGGTCCCACTTTTTGGTTAGTCTTGACATAATTTTTGTAGCTATGGAAGTTTAAGTTCCATGTCTACTGTCTGTAAAACATCTTCCAGCTCTGACAGGTAACTCTTGAAATTGCCTCCAGAGGAAAACGATCATTTTCAAGTAACATAAAAAGCAATGTCCAATATTTCTTTGCCTTTGCTGTTAAAGTAGTGACCGATCTTTACTCAAAATGCAAATTACATATGCATCATATCAGGATTGTCAGAAGACTGAATTCTTTTGGCAAGGGAACTAACAAAGCAGCACTTTTTCCTAGACCAGCATGGCTTGAGACCAGAATCCTCTACCAAGTTCCTCGCTGACCTTGTATAAGACATTTCACTGTATTAAAAAGCAAAAAGAAGCAATTATAGACTACTAGTTAAAAGCAAGGGAAAAAAAACCCAAATAACTAGTGTTTTCCAAGGTGGGAAATATATCAAGCGCAGCTCATCAAAGAGCTGTAAAACTTGCCACTTGCTTGACTGGTTCATTCTGATTTTTCTCTGAAGAACCCAGACAACATGGAAGAGGAGTCCATTTTGAAAGAGTTAGTCTGTGAGAGTTAGTCTTACTACCATGGGAAGTAGAAAAATGAAGTAAGCAGGATAAGGTCAACACATTAACATTTACATGAATTCAGATCCCATATAACTTTAATCCTCTTCAGTGACAGGCAAACCATCAGAGGGGTGGAAATTAGACTTCAACATTAATTCAAAATGCCTGGTTTAACCTTTAGAAAATAATTCAATTTTCTCTTTCTTTCCCTTTCCTGTTCCAGTTTCCATATACCACAAAGGCACTTTTCTGTTTCTTCAAAATTATCTATGTCTTTTTCAAGCCTTCATTTAAAATTTGGAGAAACTGCCCATGCACACTTTATGAGACCTAAAGTACACATGTGGGACCTAAACTCCTTTCAAACTCCCTGTGCCTCTTTCCTGTAGACTTAACTGAACTAACAAAGAAGAATGTGTCAGGATTAGCTTCTATTCATCCAAAATACCAGTGGACAAATGTTAGCAGTCACTGCCTGGGGGTTCCAGGTGAACTTTTCAGTAACAAATCACCTGGCAACAGACAAATGAGAATAAAGTTACAAAGAAGGGCACTCACCAATTATTTTGGAAAGAGGAGTTAAGAACTAATGTTCCAATGGAGGAACACAAAGCAGGTAGAAAAAGAGAGAGAGACAGAGAGGATCCCCAATCTTAAGCAAATGGGACTTGAAAATATTTAAAAACAGTGAGAAGACTAAAGCTTTAGAAAGTATTTTATTTCCTATGGTTCCATGGCGTTATCTAGGGCAACAATCATCCTTCTCACAGGGATCCTTCACATTTCCCCAGGCAGGTAGGCTGCAGCTTGCAATGTCTAGACAACTGTAGCTCTGGAAAGAATCGGTTTAAGTAATCTGGATGTCCTAGACCATCAGGATCCTGATGAGATAACACAGTGTCTTTGTCTCTGGCAGGACATCAAAGAGGGTAAAATATACTGTCCAAAAGGACTGAACACACTCAGACCCAGACCCAAACTGGTAGGAGGAAGCTTGTCTTGCTGAGAGACAGTCTGCAAAGATGGAAATTTTGCCAATATGGTGATCTCTATTCCTGACTACACCAGCATAGGTCCTTCTTCCTTTCTAGAAAGGATTTCTGTTTACCTTCATATAGGTTAATGTGAGAGTGCATATGAGACTGTATCACTCTCATAAACATAAAATATCTTAATAGCTTCAAAACAGCAAAACTTTTGTTAAAGACAGACATCTGCTATTTCTCTTTAGATAAGGCACTGCAATTGTACATATAGACAAAAATGAGGATAGCCCATCCCTACATAGGACGAGACACAGGAACACTACTGAAGGCAAACACATGCAGTTCTGGAAATGTAATCATGCTCCCTGAAGACACTAAACTCTTCATGCAGGAACTTCAGAGAACTCTTTCTCCTTTCCCCTCCATGGTCCCAAGGGGAAAGTGAACTTACCTGGATGGTGAGGCCCCAATGGGCACAAGTGGCAGTGAACTCCAGGCTAGCCCCTGGAAAAATCACAAGTGCTTTTATATTTTGGTCCACCTGGCATCACCTCCAGGTGATGTGGAATGTCACATGAAGCAGGACAACACTAAAGAAGTGGTTCTTAAACTCAAAGGTGCATGGCAAGAAAAAAAAATAGATAAAACTATGTGTTTATTCCACTTCATTTCTATTAAAAAAGAAAAAGAAGAATTAAACCCTGAATCATAGCAATCTGTCTTATTTCTGCTTCCATCGTCACTGTGGTCAAAGAAGTTCCATTCTTCTCATTTCTTGTCTGGCACTGACTTTCTTTATTTTAAATACAAACCACTGGAGTGCTTGGTTGCCAAATTGCTGCATTTTTAAACATTCTAAATAGGACATTAGTTCATAGCATGAATGTTTTGAAATCTGATCAACAAGCCGTTTCTCAATACATTAAGCAAAGCAAGCAAAATTAGGCTGTTTTATGTCAGGTACTTAGCACAAATCCCTTAATAATGTGTTTGAGTGCAGAAACCATTAATAAATGCATAATTCCCTAAGACAGGCTTGATGAATTAAGTCATATGTGTATCCTTCTAATTAAAAAAAGAACATTAGGCAGATGAGTGGAATTTCTGAGTACAAAATTCAAAGGCTGTTTTGCTTTTATTTGAACAATGAAAGAAAAGCTGCTCGTTAATATAGCTGCCAAAAAAGCAGCAAGAGCGCTGACACAAACCCCCCAAACTATGACTTATTCAAAACAACTAAGTATTTATTCGCTCATTTGTAGTCCAATTTTTAATCAGGTAGCTGCTTGATTAATCCAGGCAGTTCAGATTACAAGGGCAGCTGGTGCTAATATATACATAAGTAGATGTTACGTTGGTTGCCTTTCTTCTCAAGTAAATTGTCTAAAACTAAAGCTGTAGAGGTTTTTGAACTCTCAGGGAGAACTATTTTGTGAAAAAATAACAGCCTAATGGTCGACTCCAGACTCTTCCCAAGCACTTACTTTACCGTGTGTGGACTGCAAATTTTGGTATTATACCATAATTTGCAGTAAGACTGAAGTAATAACTATTTTTAAATGCATAGCTCTTCTGTTAAAACAATTAGCTTTTTGAGGTTCCTTTTTAAAACGAGTAAACAAAAATGGAAAGAACAGAAAACATTGTTTTGAGGCATAACAGGAACATAAAAAATTCTGTTAAGCTAACAGATACTGTTAAGCATAACAATTTTGCCAACGTTATTTTCGCAGATAAGTAGGATTGATAACAGTCAGCACAATTTAGTATAACAATGCTAGTGGATAAGCCCCACAGAGTAAGGTCTTAGTCTCAGAAACAGGAGCCTGTTGAGGCTAAAAGGGTAAAGGTAGTGGCCTGTAGGTAGGCAAGCCCGGCACCTGTCAGGTGCAGAAAACAGACTGATCTGCGGGATTAGTCCCAGTGGCGAA
The DNA here is from genome assembly GCF_000690835.1 of Fulmarus glacialis. NCBI lineage: Eukaryota > Metazoa > Chordata > Aves > Procellariiformes > Procellariidae > Fulmarus > Fulmarus glacialis. The sequence continues at coordinate 12,225 of NW_009186782.1, forward strand.
AGGACTCCACTGCTTTGAGCAGGGGGTTGAACTAGATGGTCTCCAGATATCACTTCCAACTGAAATTATTCTGTGACGTAGGCCCTTGAGGCACTGACATACTTAGAGGAACACAATGTCCTCTAAGGCTATTTAATTACAGGGAAGTGTTTTGATTTTGATGGGAAAACAACCAGGTGTCTGAGAGCAAGAGTGAAAACAGTAGGCAACAATGAGTAAGCAGCGGCAACTGATAGACTTGATATAGGTTTGACAAAATACACTGCATTCATGGGACAGAGAGGGGAGGGGAAAGCTATAACAAGAGTACAGGATTGATTTGACTAAGATTTGTCAGCATCCCAAGAAACGTTATCAGAGCTCAAAATAGCTGACAAAGTTGGCCTGAAGCTGCTGACCTGAAAGAGGCTAAAAGTCAGACACCAGATCCAGTTATAAAGCCAATCAACTGGTTTCTCCGAAACCAACTGATGATTCGAAGGGATTGAGTCTTTTAATTCTTCAGCTGCTATATCCTAGACCATAAGCAACACTCCACAATAACAAGTAAACCAGCTCAATATAAAACCAGCCAGACGGCTGCTGTATGTAGTCCTAATTGGTTGGTGCAGTCAGACTTGCAGGCCTTATGCCTAGGCAATTAAATAACTCCCAAAAAGAGTGACAAGAGTGAAAGAAGACTGTTAGTCTTTCCCCTGGATCTTCATGTAAAAGACAGTTGACTGCAACCACTGAGAAAGTGGTCTGAAGCTTAGACAGATAGGCTGAGTCTGCAGCTATGAAGAAGCCAGTACATCATTACCACATCAATGAGTGCAAGATGACTTGCTGCATTGGATATGTGAAAGAGGTTACATGAGGGCTCAACTTTTGTGCAATCTGGAATGTGATTTGGAATTAAGCAGCGATCCACTTTATTAGACAAGTAAGAACTGCATACAGCTCATCATTTCAGTCCCAACTCCCAAACTTGGCTTACATGGCACCTATGGAGAGGCACACAAGGAGAGGAAAAAGATTTATCTGCTGTTCCACTTCTTTGGGACAGATGTTTATCTGAACACACGAAACTTCCAGAGACAATTCACAGACCTTCAAGCACTAAATTCCAAGACAATTGGCAATTGGCACCAGCGGTCTCCTTGACTTGAGGGGAAGTCTGAGGTCTCCACATAGAGAGAGATGCTTAAGTATCTCTATCCGGAAAGGCATATAACACTGCACTTACCCTTGTCTGCTTTTTCTGTAACATATATGCAGGCATCTACCAGACTCTCTGCTTAAGTAGACTGATACAAGGCTACCACTCTTCAAAAATCCAGTAAAGAAGACTTAAACCAACAAGACACCCAGCGTGAGACAACAAATCCTGTTCCTAAAAGGTTAGAGAATTATGGCAGATCTACAGAGACAAGATGCCGGAAGGGACCAAAAAGAACATGTACAGTAGAAGTCTGGTTGGAAAACATTTAAATCAGGAGATAGGGAGTGTTGTTACGAGAATCAGACTTGAAAGTTGCTTGCCCAATGGCAAAGTCAATACATATGATAAGAATGACAGGGAAAACAAACATAATCAGTCTGCATTTAAGTGTTTAGTAGTAAATCCTACTAAAAAAATGCCGCAGCTTGGTGCCAGCTGGAGACAAGAAAGAGAAAATTTCCGTATTCTAAAGAGGTCTGAGTTTAATGGAATTGATTTTTGGCACGGGAGGAAGAAATATCCATCCTACAAATCAGCCACCTTTTCCACCAGTCTTGCTTTCCAACTCAACTCAAACTCTCAGTGCCTTCCTGGACTGTAATTAATTCCAGGCAATTGTTTCTTCTTTCTAGGAAAACTGTCTTCTTTCTAAAGCTTAGTTACAAGCCTAGTTTCTCCTGTTGTTCTGAGCCCTCCAGCTGGTTCTTGTGCTGTCCACCATCTCTCATGCCCTTTGTCTACTGCCTTCTGCCCTAGAAGATTTGCCAAATTTAGTACACTCTCAGGAAGATACAGTCTCTCTCATCTCCCACCCATCAAACTCTTCCTTTCCTGTCCTTCTTTCTACTGTTCCAGCCACAACCTCATCAAAAGCCTACATATTTTGTTTTGATGTTTTTGGTTGTGGGGGTTTTGTTTGGGGTTTTTCTGAGAAAAAAAACATATTAATCATTTATACTGTGTATTGTATGCATGAAAATGAGAGCTAGAATGGTCTGGAACTGGACAGTTTGACAGATGATTTAAATTATTTCAGAATGTGATTGAAGTAATCCTGATATGGATTGGAAATCAAAATCAGGCCTTCCTCTGCAGACAGGCATTGCAAAATCTCCACTAGGTGGATTTTTGTCAATATTGTTAGTTCTCCCTGAGCATTTGTTTTCTGCTGTTGCATGCCCTTGGCTCCTGGCTGCCAATACACTAGAGTGCATGTATATTCCCTGAAGTTCAGCATTGTATCACAGCTCATCTTTCCTCGGGACTCAAGTCAGATTAATATCCAGGTCCCCATGGTTTAATCTTTTAAGGTCAAGCATCACATCACACTAATTAAAAAAAAGAAAAAAAAATACAATTGTTGATATACATAAGAAGTTTTCCTCTCCTTCAAACCTTCCTCCCTCCACTGTTTCTCTCTCTCTCTCTCCTGGATCAAAAAGCTAAAAAACCTGGACAATTTGAGAATACATTTTACAAGAAAGCACTGCTTTTTCCTCTGTTTCTTTTTTTTTTAATCTTACTTCTCTGCTTTGTAGAAAATGCTTACGGTCCAAATATACACTCCAAGAGACCGAAATGGCTCTTGTTTTTCCCTTTCCTATAAACATATAGTAAACCAGCATTTAGACTACGCGTGCTGACATACTTCAAAAACAAGGGAAAAATATTTGGCAGTTTTCAACTTTACTAAGAATAGCACGTCCGTCTTTGTAGGGCCTCACTCTGGTGGATCTCAGGGACAGATGATGGAGCATGGTCTTCCAGAGACAAGTTTCCTCAACAATTACGTTTTCCTCCCTTGTACACAATCCCAGTGTTATTAAATGTTTGCAGACCATTCGCTGCAGGAGACAAGGGCACAGCCAATTCAGACCGAAGCCTGGAACAGGGATAAACACTGAAATTCTGGAACCCACCTAACGGCCAATGGTCTGGAGCCAGGGCGAGGATACAAGCTGAGACTGAAGCCAAAGACAGGAACCGAACAAGCTGCCAAGAGGCAGGAATCAGAGCCAGGATATGATCCAAGGGTTGGGAGCCAGAGCCAAGATGCAAGCCAAAGGTCAGGAACAGCTGCCAGGGGCTTGGATCAACAACAGGCTTCAACCGTTCAACAGCTGAAGAGCAAATGCAGACACCACTTTAACGCCCAGCAACTAACTACATGGGATGGCCACACATGTGACTGTGCTGCTGAAAAGCACCAGGCCTCCCTCACCCAGCACTTTCTAACAGGCCCCAGCTAGCACTGAACTCAGGCCAAACCCAGCAGTCCAGATCCAAATAAGCTGCAAACTATTGCATCACTGCTAAGTATCAGTACTGGGGCATGAGGTAAGGTCTGAAAGTAGCATCACAGTTTTCTTGCTCCCATAGGCCTGAATCAGCCTGATAACACGGTTCATTACAAATAACACATGCCTGTGGTGCTGCATCCCTGTGCCTTTGGTGGGGTGAGCTACAACATACATTACTGCCACTGTGCATCAGGAAATGGGATGGCTAGATGACCAAAGAGGAGATCAAAACACAGAAAAGTTACAGGTACAAAACTACTTTTGAGGTTAGTTTCATCAATGAACTCAGGGCTGTGAAAACAGATATTCCAGTAAAGCCACTTGGAAAGCTGGTCCCTTTATCAATAATCAGGCTGTCATAGTTGCTAAAACAAAATTTAGGAAAAAAGCCAATGTATAAATACTTTCCTGTGCGCAGCCACAGACAAATAGCCATAGCATCATAATTAACTCACTCTCTCCTATAAAGTCTATAAAGTCAACTGAGAATTAGAACCTTCAAAAATCAGTGGTAGAACAGCATGCAATATCTTATCACAATCTTTGGCTAGCCAAGGGAAAGGAAAACCATTAATTGCATCCAAGCTGTAGCTGTAACAAGAGGGCTTATCTAACCAGTAAGCTAACAAGCCCGAGTGGCGGAGGAATGAATCAAGACAGATAATCAGAGCCCACTGCGCTGACACATCCAAAGCTCGTTCAATTAGAATTAGAAGCACTGATAAAATAGAGCTGTCTAATTTGCCCTGATTAAATACCTGGCATTTCCCAAAACTTCATCCTCTCTGTATCATATTTGAAACAAGTTTTAGTGAGATGCATACATTTTTCCTTTAAAATAGTCTTCAATTTTTGTTTCTCCAGATGCCAAATTACAGGCTGCATAGCAAGAAACAAGTTTTACATTATCAGCATCCAATATCATCAAGAGTCATGGCCTTCATTCTCTTTCACATCTGCATTTTACACCGTGCTGACCCAGGTCAGGTAAATGCCTGCTTATGAAGGAAAAAGGTGATGTTTTCACTCCATTGTCTTTACAAAGAGTTTGTAAATGCATAAAAAAGTGAATTAAGTTTGGGTTAGAGTTTATAGTAGCTTCTAATATTTGCACTCATTATAAATACGTATGTATATGCGTGTGAAAAGCTGTAAGAGGTGGAGGACAGGGAAGGGCTCCCTAAGTAGGAAGGTGAGTGGTAGAGTTGTGCATTTTGATTCATAACAAAGGCGAATCCAACAAACTTGGTTATCTGACATGGCTCTTCTTTGTCGTAGATAATACATGTGATGTCCCTATGTTGTCATATGATGTCATGAAATTCAAACTCATCTACAGACATTCTTTTAAGAGTGTGTGTCAGTGGTTTCGGTAGAGGAAAGGAAAAAGAGGAGGGCAAAAATGAAGGGGAAAGATATTTTGTTCAGCTTTGCTTCTAAAGAACCACACTGCCAAAACATAGGTGAGCTTCCTTTCTAGGTGAAATAACAGTTTGAGATACTAATATTTCCCTTTGCCAGAATCTCTGTAGGTGCTTCTACCGCTAGTTAAATTCCAAAGATTGAACATTATGTTTTTAAATAAAAAGCTATTTTTGGAAAGCATCAACATTCCCATGGGATTACAAAATCTGCACCTTGGTATTTGAGCCCAACTCAATTTCCCTTGGACTGGAAGAGTGGAATATGATGCAATGATCCCAACAAACTGCATATTAAAGTTGCAGGCTGAGAGAAAGGGAAACCAAAATAACATAGATTTATGGATTGATCTAGGAAAATCTCATTGCTGACATGGTGAGATTAAGAAATAATAGACTTTAATGAGCTTAGAGATTGCCCCATTTTATTGAATTTAAGTTTACCACAATATTATTTTTAAAAAGGCAGGATAAGGCAAAAAAAAGTATGATACATGGTTTCTAAATGTTTTAAAGTATATTAACAAGTGCAAGTGATAGTACATACCAATCTAAACCTCTCATAATGGCTGTTTCTCTAGTCTGTTAAAGAAACCAATACTCAGGCTTCAGGACATTTAAAGCTTTAGTCTTTCACCAGGAAATCCTCACCAGGAAATCAGCACACACTCAAAGACAATGTTTCCTCAGTGAAAGAGGTTATGAAATGATAGCAGAGAGGTTTCCAGGGGGGTTGGGCAGGGTGGGGGGTGTAGAAACACCAAGGAAGGGGGGGGAAAAAAAAAAAAAAAAAAAGAGAGCAATCCCTTCTCTAATTTCTGTGGGATCTGTCCTGAGGAGATGGATGTAATATTTCTCACCGCTGCTCAGATACCATTACTGAAGTCCCTTTCTTTTCATTCCTTGAAGGTCTAAATCTTTCTAGACGAATACTGAAAAATATCTAGTATCAGTAGTGGTAATATAATAATTCATAATACATTTGTTACATAGATGTGAAGCATCTCCCAAACAAGGTTGTTAAAACTTAATATGGGATTTTTTTTGCTGACTAAAGAAATATCTATGCATTGATATGGATCATCAGAAGTTTTTAATATACTTTAGAACAGCTAGAAACCATTTACTTAGACCACCCCTAAAGCTGAGAAGAGTAAAAATAGCTTTCAGTTTGTTATTTACCCTGAAGTCTAAAAATAGTTTGTGACAAAGTTTTGACATATGTCCTACAAGTAGAAGCTCTCTTCTCTACAGGGGAAGTACCTGGCTGCTCTTAAAGCTGGATGGGTTGTTAACAACACAGGTGCCCTCATAATTTCACAGGTGCTTGGGGGGTTCATCAGGTATCTCTTCACTTAAACATCAGCAAGTGCCTGGAGGCAAAACCATATGGGATGAAAAGGACTCTTCCAGTAAAGTAATTTCTTACTTGTAAATCCTACTAATTTATGACCCTGTGTTAATGCCTCAAGCTCTTTGAAGAACTATTACATAAATCTTTTTTAACTGCATTATCATCTCTTGCACACAAACCATAATTTATTCTACGGATTTCAAAGGTCCTTAGTTATCCTGGCTGCAGCTCCAGCCTGACATGGCAATCCATTAAAAACAGAGAGACTTTTCTCAACAAAGTTTTTCACTTTAAATTGCCAGATCACTGAAACTGTTAAGTGATCACCTTCAGACAAATAGTCATCATATTTTTATCATCTTCAAATCTTCTGTTCAACTCTGCAGTCTATTAAGACATCAGCCGTCTTCCCCATGATCTGTGTTTTTCAAGAATTATACAATACCCTCATTATGATATGTTAATGTATATTTGACCTTGATGAGTTCCATCCCCAGAATTATCGCAAACAGACTCTTAGAATGGAGCACACATCAGGGAAGAAGCTTCTGCTTTGTGAATATACTCAGAAGAAAGGCACCCTTTTCCAAGTATTTCAAGCAAGATTTCTTTGGTGTTCAAAAAAGATCTGCCTGCTTCACATCTGTTTATACCCCTGTTTGAATATCCTCTCTGTATCAAAAGGATAAAACTTCTGTAAAAATGTTTTGAGTGTTTATCATAGAAAGTCCAAAAAACACCTCCAGAGGAACCGGAAAAATATACAACTAAAAGAAAAAACAAGTTAAAAAGGCTTGAAAGCAACTCAAACAAAGAGGGATTTACCAAATGGAAAAGGCAGCTGTAATGGCTGAACTCTCTTTATCAGTAGTCTAACAAATAACACCTCCTGTGCTTTAAATATTTAATGTGAAATCCATGGATTTATACAGCTCACAAAATGCCAAAGGCTTATTATCTTTACAGATTGCATGACAGGAATATTCATATCATTTGATTCCACTGTTTAAGACAACAGGAATTCCTCCAGGTGTTAATGGTAGATAACTTGTGTGCTGCTTCAATAATCTACTAATTATAGAATCCCTCAGGTAGAACAATGTCATTAATCTGATTAAATTATTTATACTTCTGGAAAGCAAAATCTTATTAGATCCTTGGCATTTGACTGTGTGTATTATGCAGCTGTGTTTGTAGTTTATGGTGTGGAGGAAAAGATTTGGTTTTTACCTAGCCATCACCATAGCTGGAAGAGGACCAGAGTGTCTTATATCCTAATTTACAGTGCCATTCATAAATTCCAGGGCATGCTCTGCATTGCATATGTTGTCCATTTAGAGCACTATAACACTTCTGAGCGTGAAGGTTTGTTGTGAGGCATTTATCAGGCACCTCATCTTCTCAAGAGCAATACAGCAACAGACATGGATGGATTCTCATCCACCTACTACAGGGTAACCGTGTTAACACTAGTGAAATTATCAGACATGCTAATGTAAGATCAAAATCAAACCAACTGCCAGAATTAAAGTGAGGGTTGTTTTCTATTAAATACAGCAGGAGAAACACAGATGCAACATACGTCTGCATAAAGCACAGTCAGATCCCACTTCAGTAGCTATGATTTTAAAACAGAAGGGAGCATAGGGGATTGGGAACTGGTATCTACCTTAACTTGTAACTTAACACATAGTAGTGGCACTAAAACTAGATGCATTGTAAGTTAGCAAAACCAGAAATTTTGCTAAAGTACTTGCAGCACAGAAGATATTTTCTGCAGCAAGCATCTTCACATTACACAGGGTAACATGTTGATTGTTTATAGATAAGTAACAAACTCCACTGTCATCTCTGTACACCATCTCTGTACACTGTACTCTGTGCAGTATAGCTAACTTCTGTTCTGCCACACAGCTTCATTTGAAACTTACCTTCCTACATTTGCACAATAATTAGAACAACTGTAATCAACATAAAGATGTTCCCATAGTAAAGAAATAAAACCAACACTACATTTTAGTCATTTAATTATTAAGGTATTTAAAGAAAGGATATGATTTGATGTTGTACCTCTTTTAACAGCCATATCAGACAACTTACATGTACAATAATTTACAGAATAATATCAAGCTGTCTCTGTAGGTCATGATTCTGCTAACATTTATTTACAGTCTACTTAAATTCACATCCATTTAGGCCTAAGAACAGGTTTAAATGTTAGTAGTATCCCTTCAAGCAAAAAATTGCTGTTCTGCTTTTATAAAAAACATCAGCCAGTATGATCATTTAGCTTTTTGCCCTTCTAAACATCTAGAACATTTAAGTACAAAACGAACACTACAGAAAAAGTTGAGAACACCAGTGTCCCATTGGATGCATATTAAAATACATGATCTAACAGTCCCTTCTTTCTTTAAAAACCTATGAACTTTTACATTTTAGATTTTGTTATGAAATTCAGTTTTGAAACTAAAAGTAATCATACAGTACATACGGTATGTAGTCAACCACTCTAAATATTATAAAGCATTACAAGTCCTAACATTACTGGATAAGCTACAGCTTTTTATTCCTTTATACAAATTACCAAAGACTCCTTCTAGTTCATTACTGACCATCTATCAAATGCAAAGGATATCTGGAAAGAGATTACAAGGAGCTGTTTCACATATTCAGCTGATTCTTCTAACAAAAAATAACTTCTTTTTTGTGAGTCATCTTACTTTCTGGCTACAACAACAAAAAACCGATAACACATTTCACCTCTGTCCTACGCAAATCTGGTTGTATAAAATGTAGGATGTTTCTCACAGTGAAAGTGAGAAAGAAGAGTCCTCTCCACCCTCCAATAACAGCTCCTGCAATGAGTCATAACAAAAAGTCACCTTGCATAAAACACAGTATCTCTCTCGGGCCAAACTCTCTGCTAGTTGATCTGGCACAGTATAATGGAAATTAATTAACTAGCAGCCATTTGTACCATAAGAAAGTTCAGTGCTTTTTATCAATAGGTTTCTGATGTGCTTCTTGAGAACAGACTTTCCCAAGGAAGGCTGGTTTGCATGGCACAGATCTGAATAACAGCACATGCCTGCTGATACCACAATGTCAGTAGACTTCCTTAAAGTCTCTTAAGTGAGAAAAATGTCCATTCTTTCAGACATATCCACTTGAGTCATTGCCAGAGGAAATTTACAGGCCATCCTGGAGATGTAAAAGTCATGATTCTTCTATCTGCCTTAAATCAGAGGGGTACTAAGCATGCTCCCACAATCAGTTCACTGCTCAGTTGGACAACTGTTCAAGGTTCGAGGCTTTCTTATGTTTAAGAAAGTACTATGCACAGAATGAGATACATAGATACAAGCACACTTTTCTTGTGACCATCCTCACTGTTTCCCAGGCCAGGGAGGTCTCATGCATGTTTGCTCTATATGGTAAGCATCTGCTAAATAGCCAAGTTTACAGAGAAGAGAAAAAACATGCAATATCTTACCTTCAAGCTTAAAGACCTCATTTTCTCCTACTCTACAGCTACTGTTGTATCACAAGGCATTATCCAGCACATGTAATGTTCCAGCAAAGTCTACTGTACTAGGTGATAAAAAACCAAGTGGGTGGAAAAATAATGAGATTGTTCAATGCTGAATGAGCAGTAAAGACCTGTTACAAGCTCTACCCAAGGATTTTAGCTCTTTCTCTGGAGGATACTCTGATTTGTTTTCCTATGTCCAGTAGCCATCAAATCCCAGAACAATGAGTCTTTTTCACCTGTAAAATGTTAGATCACACATCAGAAGACCAATCTAGACTTAGAAGGTAATAAAAACAGCACTAGTTCCTGTACCTGTTAGTGGGAAGGAGAACGTGAAAAGAAATTACAGAATCAGCTGTACATAATGCGGCCACCTTATTAGTCCCCAGTGCACAAAGACTTTGTGCCCACATACGTTAAGAGTACATTATGCTCTGCACAAGGATGCAAGGGATAAGAAGTGGCTTAAACTATCATGCCTTCACATCTAATACGCTACAGCTGTCTTCCAGTCTTTTCAAGAGAGATAATGAACTTCACTAGGAGGGTAGGTATGGGAACCCTGTTCTTTCCAAAAAACTTCTATGGTTCCACTTTCAAAATTAAATTTGCTTTTGCCCTACACAAAGGACAGTTTCTATTTATCCTCAAAAAATAGAAAACTAGTCATAGAAATTGATAAAGATTTAATTCCTATATAATATTCTTTTTTTCACTGCAATTTAAATAGGTCCTAAGTTCTTATGCATGTGTACTCCTTTCCTGCATAAAGTTAAACTGCAAAAGCAGACAAACAGTTCTTCTGAACCAGACACAAGTAGAAATATTGGGAGAGTAGAGCAAGTATGGGGCATGAAAAAAGTGAGGGAATGCAAGACAGAACAGCAAAGGACAGGAGGAACAGATTATCTGTTGTTATAAACTACAGAAGCTTCTCTGGCTCCAGTAGACTACGACAGTTTGCACAGCCGAGAGCTGCCCTAGGGTGAGAGATAGGGAAGAAAGATCGGACAGAAAAACAGCATGTCACCAGGCCTGGTCAAAACTGGATTTTAGGTGTAAACCTTTGTATTAAGAGATCTTTTGTCTTCAGGCTATCCAAGATGGGAGTGCAACGGTGGTGACTAGAGAGGTGAGCAAATAAAAACATTTGCCAAGCCAGAAATATCCTTTTGCAATGTCTACTCATAGTGGGTATTATAGATGCACTATTTGGCGGGGGGTGGAGGTTGCTATTTTGTTTTTCCTACATGACTGCGTACTTGACTATGGTTTTGTGTTTACTATTATTTTTTGGCAGATTAAATAATTGTGTGTGTAAATAGAGGATATATAGAACTCTGCATTTTAAAAAATAACTATTCTTACAACATCAGCAACAGGCATGTAATTCTTGTACCTCTTGCTCATTCAAAATTATAACCTCAGGGACAAAATAATTCACATTTTAGTCACTGAAAAAAAAATTAAAAATCTGATTCTTAAAATTGGAATCTGCTCAGGCAGCTGTGCTGCCTCCAGCGAAATGACACCTGATGTCCTTTATAGGATTTAACAACAAATATCTGCAAGTGTGAATGAACTCATTAGATGTCTGACTGTGTTCTTTTCTCCTCCACCATCCTTCAGGCTTCTTTTCCACCCAGAAAGACATTGATATCAGTATCACTCACACTCGCTCTTGTTTTTTGTGTGGTTTTTTTAATCCATAATGTATATTGTATCTCAGTCTACTTGATTGTTTCTTCAGATTAAACTGATATGAAATGCAGTAAGCACACAAATACTGGTAGCCCTAACTAAAGAAAGCTGTCATCTCAGATAGCTATAGCCCATTAGCTAAAAATCTACCAGATTACACCATTTTATCACAGAATTATAGAATCTTATAATGCAGAGACAATGCATTGCAATATAAACTGTTATGCGCACTTGTCTATGGTGGGTATGGTAGGGACACTTAACTCGGTTCTAATATCCGTATGTGCAAACTCAGCTCAAAAACATTTCCCTAGATGAGCTTATAAATTAGAACAACTTTGCTGACAGTTGAGCTTGTATAGAAAATTTTGAAATCCAAATATCTACCACGCTGAAAAAGATCTCATTTCATTATACCCTCCTTCAATTTACATACTTACCCAATTCACCTTTGGACTCAAAGTAGACCATTTAACCAAGAGCAGAAGAGAGGGCTTCATTTCACTGTTCTCTCTGAGCACAGACAGAATAACCTACATCTACATCATCATGTAAACATACCGTTCTAGAAACATGCAATACTATAATTACAGTGTGCAGGAAAATACAGCACTTATCTTTTTATTTCTTGGTTTAGCCCTCACATGCTGGCTGAATGTAACTCTTAGTAGGCTTTGGGAAAATGGAGGAGCTAGTCAGCCACATCTGCCAAACGAAGGAGGCAAATAGAAGTAGTAGAAATGTGGACTATGTATATTCTTATTACTTTTTCTATCTCTAACTTTCATGATGGGATGATCAATTATTTATAAATATTTTCTTTTCTCAGAATGCCCCCAGCAACAGGTAAATATAATTTTAATTGTATAACTTGTTCTTGGTGCTTCATATAATTCAGCAATACTCCAAGCCCCTTGTGTCTCTTACAAACCTCCACCAGGGGATTGCAGGATATACATAGAATCATAAAAGCATAGAATTGTTTAGGTTGGAAAAGA
>NW_009186783.1:0-1397 GCF_000690835.1 Fulmarus glacialis
CCATGGGGCTGCTCTGGGCTTTGCAGCCCCAGAAGCCCTTCTGGTATATGGCGAAGAAGGACATGCAGCACCCCTTCCTCCTGCAGCTGGAGGTGTTTGAGGGCCATGGGGACCCCCCCGGGCGGCTCCTGGCCCAGGCGCAGCACGAGCGGGCGTTCCTGCGGGACGGGGTGCGGAGAGTCCCGGTGCGAGAGGGGAGGCTCCGGGCGACGCTTTTCCTGCCCCCCGGTGAGTACCGGCTGCGGCCACCCTGTTTCCCCCAACCAACGTTTTGTCAGTGCAAGCTGTTCCATGACCTCTCTAAAGAGGCGTCCATGACAGCCCCTGTCCTTCCCTCCCGCCCTCCCTGCCTCCTTCCCTCCTGCACCACCGACCAGCCTGACCATCGTTCCCGATTCACCTGGCCGTGCAGGAGCCAGGACACGGCTGCAGAAGCAGGCAGGGCAATAACCCTTCTTGCCCAGAGCTTGAGGTTACAAACGTGGAGAAATGTGCAGCAAGGGGAAGTGAGCGTGCCAGGAGGGCCGCTGGAGAGGAGACCCTGCAGAAGAGAGTGGTGGACTGTGCCAGTCCTTGGCAGGGTTTGGGGGATCCTCCCTCTCCCCCCAGCACAGTAGCAACTAACTATATGGTGACCACGGTCCACCATGGTGGGGTTCCTGAAAGGGGGAAGCTGCTGAAAGGGGGAAGAGGAGGGGCTCAAGAACGTTTACAGGGATGAAACCTTTGCAGCAGGAAAAGACAATTACTTAAGTGCTCTGGAAAAGGTGCAGAGGACCTTTCTGAGGTGTAAGAGCTGCCCAAGACACCACCAGGCTGCAGCACCTTCTGGGCAGCTACACAGACACTTCCCCGCCAGAGTCCAGCCTGCGGGAGGGCTGATTTCACAGGCTCAGCATCCCACCGCAGCGAGGCCAGGGCTCCCTCCCCTACCTCACCTCTACCCCCACCTGCCGACCAGGAGATGGAAGAAGCCACCTGCACGCATGTTGTATCCAAAACGTCCTGCTTCCCAGGAGCTGAGGCGCTTACAGTAAGCCAAATGCTGGTGCATTTCCTCAGTGTCCCCCGACCCGCGCCTTTTGTGTGTGTTTTAAAACGATAGGTCCTTGCCGCACTCCCTGGCGCTCTGAATTGTTCCCGAGGCACAGGATAGAAGGAGTTGATTCTCATCCTGCTGCCGCCGCAGCCAATCTTCAGCCTTGCAAGACTCTAAGCTTGGTCCGCGGTCAGTATTTCTGGTACACAGTTCCATTTGAAACACAGGAGATGTGTTTCGCCACCATGATTTCACCACACTCAAATTGTCCTGCACCGAGATACCCCCATCACCATTTTCCGTTCCCGGGAGTGCTCTCCACGCCGTAGATCTCTCCATTCAGATTCAGGAGTTGGAT
>NW_009186784.1:0-21580 GCF_000690835.1 Fulmarus glacialis
GATGGAGAGCGGCTTGGCAAGCTCCTCCAATGCTGAGTAGTACCCAAAAGTAAATGGTATCCAGTATTACAGTCTTGTAAAAGAACCTTCCCAGGGCTGAAAAGGTTTATTTCCACAATAATCTCTTAGGAATTCAGCAATACTTCCTTGATGACATCTGGTGACTTTGTTTTCCTTTTAGGCCTGTCTTGGTTTGGTTAACAATAGATTTTAAGAAGGTAAATATACACTTAATTAATTATTTCTCTTCCTTCTCACAGTTTGATCTGATGGAAACCTAGCTTATCAAAGAATCTACGTTAGCCTTTACTGTTAATATACAGAAAAAATACTGTTTCTCATATCAAAACGGATTCTATTGGATCGTATGCAACCTCAGGAATTCATATCACGTGGCAGCCATAACTAATCATTAATTTTTTTTCTTTTTGTTGCCAAGTACTTTGGGATTACTAAACCAAATCAAATGATACTTAAGTCAGACTGTCCCAAATGCAGTAGCAACATAAAAGTAATGGACTTCTTCACCTTTATATGACTTTTTCTGATTTTTAATCAGCCCAAGTGACCATGTGGAATGAGATTACTGTGGTTTATGGGACCAGAACTAAGAGTCAAGAAGAGATGAAAATGGACCTAACGTAATTTACCCTTAAAAATGTGCCCTGCATTAAAAAGAAAAAAACTTTAACAACAACAAAACCACTTGCTTATGTAAGCTCTTATTTTAAAATACTGTAACTATTGTTTTCCAAAGAAATATATAAATAAGTATCTGAAAACTTATTTGTCCTTATATAGTTCACCCGCACTCCAACTGCAAGTTGTACAGATCCATAAAAATGAATGGTCATGTAGAATGGGGCAGAAGAACAAGGCAAATATATTTCTTACACTTCATTCTTAATACTTGTTTAGATTTTACCGTGGGTTAATTAAAAATCTATGAAAGTTGAGGAGTTGAAAACTTTAGTTAAATTTTAAGACTGCCATTTTTTAATAAAGTAATAAATGAAATAATGCAGGTTAAAGTTCATTCCATTTTTTTAAATGGGAATAATAAAGTAGTAGGATGATAAATGTTATTGGCTGAACAGTTAACATAATACAACTTAAATGCATCATCCTTGTACTTCCAGTAGATGGCAGGTATAGTACTTCAAACTTCTAAAAACTCCACAAAACTCTTTTCTTAATTTTTTTAAACAATAAGTTGCTATTATCTGGGAAATTTTGTTTATAATATAACAGTCTTTCCATATACATGTATTTTACATTTAATATCCTTACAGAAGATATACCAAGACTAAAAAGAATGTTTAACACAAACACAGTAAATACTAAAAGCAATAAAAATACTAAAGTAATAAAAATAGAAAGAAAACACTGAACAACACTCACAGAGAACTGGAATGCTCAGAGTAATATTCACAATAAAGTAAAAACCACAACTGGTAATTTTAAAATAGGAATTTGAAATAAGAATTTATTTCTCTTCTTCATAAATCTGCCTCTTATTAAGGCAATGGATATATTTTTTTCCATAAAGGAACTTTCAATTTTCTGTTTTGTGTTACTGAAAAATTAGGAACCGTGAAATGACAGTCAAGCATTTACAAATTCAGAGATTCCAGCAGTAAGGTTGTCAGCTAAACCAAGATCAACAGAAAAAAGAAATGATGATTTTTTTTTTTTTTTTACTGCAAGATTGAGTAATAAAATCCTACTTGTAGCAGAGGAGTGCCCCCTCTCTCAGAACACAGGATAGCTCATGTTAGTTACAGATTAGGGACAAAACCTTTCATTTTCTTTCCATTGTTTAGTATGGGACTCCATGCCTTGTTCACTGCACACTGCTACAACTTCAAACTACTCTGAAGCCTATCTTATTAATTCCTGTAAGTGCTTTTTTGTGTGCTCATCAGTTTCATAATATCATGAACACCACTTTATCCTTGCCAAGGGTTGGTGAGTTGACTTTCTGATATCATCTCTGTTTTAGAAAGGGGAAAACTGAGATGCTTTGAGATTAAGGTCAAACATATTTGACAATTCATTGAATTGTCTGACATTTTTTTTGGGGGGGGGGTGCGCGTGTTAAGTGTTACAGCATTACAAATATGTTAAAAACAACTTTTATTAATTTTCATTTCAGTCATGAGTGCAAGTTGAATGCAAAAAATGACAATTGCACACTTAGTGACAATTTCTGAGATGGATGGTTTAAAAGGAAAAGACTAGCATCACACACAAACTGCCATTAAAATCACCATCTAAATACAATTTTTCATGCAGGTTTCCCCATCTTCATCACGAAACCATATCCTGTGTTCTTTCTATTCCACGTCTTGTTCCAGCTTCTGCACAAGACAGAATAGCACCTACCTTCTAGGTGGTTTCCCTAGACATCCGCTGTTTGGTCACACCGCACTGAAAGAAGGGGTGGAGTCATCCCACAACCTTGTTTACTGTTCTTGGCTTCTCTGCTCAAACTCACTACCTGAATATTAATTATTCCGCTTATCTCCTGTGTTGCAGCTCATATCCCCCAACCACTTCTCATTAAATTACAGATGGTTTATCTTTGTCTTTAGTTAACCCTTCTGTCCTCTAACCAATATTGGCATTCATTGGTTTTCCTTTTTGTTTTCTTTCCATCCAACCTTCCCCCTGGCTTCTCATGTCCATATATCTGCCAGACTATTTCACTTCTTTCTCCACATTCCAAGTCAGATCAAATCTTCCTCTGTAGTTCCTATCCCTCCTCCAACTTTCCCTGAAAACAATACACTGGTATCTTGTTTCAATTTTCCTACACAATTGGTTTTGGTTTTGTTTTAATGGCAATTCATTGCCACCTTCAATGTTTCACAGTTCAGACACCTGACTCTCTTCTTCTGCCTTCATTATTTCTCCTGGACTCAGGTGCTATGAGTCCCTTCACCCCAGTTCTAAGATGCCAGCCTTGAATGAGATGCTTTCCTTTTTTCTGTTGTCCAGAAATCACAAAACAAGGTATTATGTCATATCATGAAAAAAAACCAATAACAGATGATCACGAACACATCAATATCTACTATGCTCTTCGGTCCAGTGCCTAATATTGACTCTCTCCCTAAATGGAGAAGCTCATGCAAGGAAGCCTGGCTCATGTCACATGCTCTAAAGTTTCCCTGCTCAGTCCCACTGTGAAGATGACAAAAGTCCAATCTGGTCAGTAATAAGAGGTGTGAGAGATGCAAGCGATGATGGAATCAACACTCAACATTATGAAACATCTACTATCATGTACAAACTGAAGTTTTCTGAAGGCCTGATACCTGAACAAATTTTGGTGTTCTAAGGAAATGGGAAGACTTCCATATGAATAAAAAAGCTGCCAAATCTCATTTGCTGCTTATAAATATGTGAATTGTACAGTTTTTCAAGGAAAAGAGCAAGAAAGTTTTTTACATGCTCATTTATCTCCCTAGGCTTCATTCTTGGAAACCATGCAATTAGTTTTGGCCAAATTGAAAAGTAAACCAAAATAAATTCTCATGCAGGTGCCAAACATGAAAAATTTCAGTGAAATGGATAAATAAATTGAAGTTGTATGCAATAGATAATAGAAAAGTAACCTTTAGGCAGGAAACTTTAACAATAGGTGATGATACCAGCTCTGCATTTAATGTGTTCATACAAAGCACATGTGGTAGCAATAGCCATACAGAAAAAACGCACTTCTCATAACTTTCCCAGTGTTTCATCTGCACTTTGCCTATTTCCCGCTTTGGTCATTGCGCTGAGGTCATGGTTTGGATCACGAGAGTTGGTTTAGTTTGAGTAGAAGAGGAATTTCTGGTGAAGCCAACTACATCTTTAATGCAATCTTACTTATTTATCAAAAAAGTACAAAAATCTCTTTTTTGTACACAGAAGGAATAAAATAGGAGGTATTATCTTTGTGTATGTTGCCATGCCTCAGTTAGCAATCAGAAAGAAAAGCTGCTCCCAAGCTTTTTTTTCTTTTTGAGGATCAGGCTCCCTGCACTCCTTTGGAATTCTGTAGCATTTCATTCTTTGTGGTACTCCCCTCTCACACACATAGATATAACATGCAATACAATCTCTTCATTCATTCACCTTCAGACACATTTTTTAAAAAACATCAAGAGGTTTCCTCTAATTATAAACATAATAAAAAATATAGACACTAATTATAGATCAGCCTGAACTGTTTAAGTCTTCAGCCAGTAGCCACTTTTACAAGAAATGTGTCACTAATATTTAGGGCTTTTTAAAAGTGGAACTTCTTTAGAATAAAAATTTGAGTTTGCACAAATCATTAAAAATTCTAGCTAATCAGTTTTCATCTAAATGGCTTACTGCATATGCATGATACATACATACATGCTATGCAAGATAATAAAATGACACTTACCATACAAATATGAAAAGGACAATTATCTTTTTGGATAATAAAGATGCTTAATGCTGATGAAAAAACAGGATTTTTCATTAGAACTGAGTAGCACTATTAACCTCAGCGATCTTCCATATTTTTGGTCACTTCTTGTCACGTGGCAAAAATAATCTTTCCCTGAGAATATAGAAAAAAGGTAAGCAATAAAAGAATAAAAGAATTCAGGAAGTAGGCCAAAACAAACAACGTTCACTACTTAATAATATTGCAAGACTTTGTCAGCCTGATTCAGTCCAGGGTCTTGAATCTATTCCCTGTGAACATATTACTGTTAAAAAAAGACAAGGAAGAGAGAATGGATTTTTAACATGGCACTCTGTAGTCAGTTTATTTCACAAGTGTTAAAGGCTAGTTGAGAAAGTGGAAAATTTTTGAAGATCTTGTCACATGCTCCAAATATGTCAAACAGACCTAGAACTAAAGCTCAAAATGTGTATTTAGGGATAACGCTATACAACAATAACTTTTTTTACACTTCCCTTGCAGCATGGTAGCAGTGAATGTATCCTGAATGCTCTTCTTTTTTTTGCCACAATCAACTGCGGAGTATTCCTGGGGAATTAATTTCCATCGCATGTTTTTATTCTTTTTTACATTACCACTCAGCAGGACCACAACATAGAAAATTGCAGGAGGATTTTCCTACAATGCAAATCTTCAATATGCCACCAGTATATAAAGCAGCAAGCCTCCAAACAGATACATAGTAATACATGACAAAGACTAACACAAAAGAGATGAACAGGCATATCTGAATTCGAATTAGTTTATGCAATATCCTGTATACTTCAAATTCAATGTGAATATCCTGCAATGTGGGATTATCAGTAAATATTATCAGATGAAATTATTTAAATATTGTTCTAGTAATACAAAGTTCCTGAAAATTGAAAAAAACCCCACAAAAACCCAGAAATTACCTTGTAGTTTCAATAAATTGCCCTGGGAAACTGCCCTGTAGTACTAGCAGTCTAGGAAAAAAACCCCAAACAACAACAAAACCTCAAAAAGCAGATCCAAAAGCCAAAACCAAAATCCCCACAAATCATGGTTTTCAGTATTTTGAGTAATTTTACTGAAAAGCTGCACAAACAGTTGTACTACCTTCTTTCCTCTGGCACATTCAGTTCATTCTTTTGTCACCTGTTCTGTCAGGAGAGGATAACTTTTTCTTCCCCCCCTTCCAAACAAGATCTGCTTTAACTGAAATGCTCCAAGCTGCTACACACATGTAGTGGAAACAAGGCCTGGCCTAATCAGTTTTCCTCTTTGCTCAGTGACAAATGCAGCAGAGAGTATCACCACCTCTGGAGGCTCTGCCCAGCCAGAGCTCTAAAGCAGCCCAGGGCTTCTTGTTTACTTGTAGATGTCAGAAGCAAGTTTCCTGTTCTCTGGAGGCTTGGGCCAATAAAACTAATCATGAACACATGCATGGAAGTGGGAGCCATTAGTCTTAGGAAATGAAGTCATTGAACTACGAGGGAAAAAAAGTTTAAAGTAGACGTTTACTGGAATTTTCAAAATAATTATTTGAAATACAGCAGCTAGCTCTCTGAAATTGCGAGTGTGATCGGACTAATGCGACCATTTTGAAAACACTATCAAAACTTTTTAAAAGCATGAATGCTGGCACATTCCCCAAATAATTATAGCTGAATATAGGACTGGAGAACATGTTTACTTCAGCACCCCTGTATAGACAATGGAGAGAGACAAGCAGCTCCAGAGGTTATGAATAGTTCATAAAATACAGAGGTGTGTATCTCTCACCATTGACTGTCTAAGGAACTTCAAATAATTCATTTCAGGAGCCTCTGCTAAGTGCTTTAAGAAACATGGGATTCATCTGGACTAAAGCACAAGAGGATCTCTAGTTTCATGAATTCAAAAAGTTCAGGGGGCAGGATATAAAGTTGTTCAGCATTAGTGTGGACCAGATATAAGATTTTGGATGACTTTTCAATAGCACTGGGACAGAGAAGGAACCCTGAAGGAAAAAATTAAAGACAAACCAGCTTGATGTGCATGGACTTAGATATCTGAGATCCTATTAATTGAATTGTTCCTGAAGTCACTGTCAATCTTTTTCAGAATAAAGACAATTTTAAAAGGGAGAAAAGAAAAATAATAATCTTTTTGATATTACAAAGACTGCAATTTTAAACGTGAGCATCCAATGAGAACAAATATTCTCAGTCCTGTTGAAAGGTTTCAATGTTTTTTTCATATGAAAGAAAATAATAGAATGAAGAAAGGGGTGTGCATTTGAAGTGGTGATGTTACAATCACCAAAGATCATCTTGGCCATGCATTTGTTCTTTTGAGAATGGAAAGCCTACTTGCCTTAATCATCACATCACCATGGATCCATTAGTGTTGTGGAACATACATTGGCTTAACTGTCTCTTCAGTACTGAGTGAAAGGGCTCTAACTAGGGAGGTGATCCTGAGAAGAGGGCCTGGAGCAGAAGAAAGAGAAAATAGTAGTTTTAATTTTGAATTAATTGCTTGTAAAATAAAGTAAAAGAAACTATTTCTCTTCTTACATTAGAGCCCAATAAATTGCATGTAAGTCACGGTACTCTGACATAAACCTGGAATCTGCAGGTTTTGCACATAAACTAACCTATTAAATTTGTCTTCACCTCATTGTGGCTAATTTAATTCCCAATTTTTCCAGGATAGTTATAACCAGCTGCCATGCCTTGTCTTACATTAAGGCAATTCTTGGAGCGAAGCCTGCTACAAATTCTCCCATGTCTATTACAGAGTCTCAAGTGTCAAAGACTGGGATGTGACACAGTTGAATATTTCTAATACAATGATTTGTCAGTCCATATGTTTCTATGCTGATATTTGTAATTAGGTTTCAGAACTGGGCCACAATTTGTATCTTCTGTTTTGGCCAGGTTGTAGTCAGAAAGAATAAAAAAGTCCCTGGTCTGTTAATTAAGAACTGCATATAATACAGAGCTCAGTTTGGCAACGACCTGTTCTTAAACAGATGACTGCTCAGCCTTCATTATCATGTCTTCTTATTCCTAACCACCATTTTCCCCAAGGCAGAAATATACCAGTATTATGAAGATTTTTGATGCAAAACCCCCCACGTATCAAACTTTGATCACGAAACATGGTGGATCTTCCTTTTATTCTACATCTCTGATGTTTAATTCACTGCAAATTAAGCAGTGAATTTAAAGGAGGACAAATCGCCAGACATATGCTACCCTGAGTAGGCTGATCTTTGCAATACATATTAGAATTAGAAAAAAGGTCAATTGCATCAGAAAGAGTGGTTTAGATTTTTTTAAAGTAAAAACCGTACAATGTTCACAAATACCAGAAACTCATTAGAGAAGGATCACGTTGGTATAAAAGCTACTGTTCTTAAATGTAGAATATTTACAAGATCTCAAAGCCCTTAGTTAAGATGCATTCAGAAGCATATGCTAAAATTTATGAAATTATTCTATTTTTTCTTTTGCGGAAAGCTTTCTCTCTGTGGAAATGTCTTTAAGCAGATTACAGTTAAGTCCAATCCATTCTTTAGCCAAGATCACCTAATGATTCTTTTCAAACACTGTTTAAACTACTGTTTATCATGAACAGATATTAAAATTTGCTATCCAAAATTCTTGCTTAAGTGTGACATCTAAGATAAACCCTAATTGGATGAATTTATTGTAATTTATATTACATGCACATATGACTGTGATTGTTGAAGTTTATTGATTTTCTGTGAACATTTTTGTCATTAAAAATCTGTAGTACTGTGGAAAAAGAACAGAATATGCATGCATATGAATGAAAATTTGTTTATTTAAAGTTTAAAATATATTTAAGAAATATTTTTAAAATCCCTGTCAAATCTTTATGTAAAGCTCTCAAAGTTTTAATAAAATGAAGCGAGACTTAAAAACAGAGTCATTGAATGCAAAAAGAAAAAATAATTCTACAGATCCAGCTAATACTTTGAAAATACATTTTCAAAATGTTCATATAACCCTGTCTCTCTTCTGCAAAGAGCGGTCTGTGGGATAATGTTCATGAACATCATGAGATTCCTATCCCTCCTGTGTTAGTGTATTCTCCAAAGGAATAAGGGAAGCAGGTTCAGACCTTTGCCATGAAACACTTCAGTTACAACAGCTGAACTTTATCCCAGGCAGAATAAACTTTTGACAAAGAGTTCTGGCGGAAATGTTGAACATCTATCTTCATGAACGGTATACAGGATAAATGATCCAGGTGATCAAGAAGCACTTTGTGAGTGTTAACTAGCGAATTCAGAGCTTAATCCAGCTTCTTATCATATATTCAACATAAAGATTTAATTTAATCTAGTGTTATAGATGAAAATTTAAATATGCCAGACTCAGGAAATTCAAAATGCAGGTTCTCGCAGCCACTGGCAATGAGCCCCTTTGCAGAGATGTAAAATTTTATTAGAACAATGCTGTGAGTTATGCCTCTGTGGCTACAATGCAGTTAAGTGACAGTTGCTGTGAAAAACATAAATTTCAATTTCCTGACTTCTGCACACTGTTCACATCCTCTTGAATTAACATAAATATTTGTAATGAATATAATATTTGGCATTCCACACTGAATTGTTTTGGCTTTTGGAAAAACAGATGATTTTTCATCGGAAAGCACATATGTAATCTACCAACTACTGACTCAGTTTAATGAAGTGCTGTATTTTAAATGTACTTCAAATCTTTAAATATATTAATAGCTGATATTTTCATTCCATGGTTTGTATGTTTTGTCTATTGCAAAATGTCTAAAAAGGTTACATATTCGAAACTTTAACTGAAATCCCTGGGGGAGGCGGGTTTGAACGAAATGGGAAAAAAATCTTTTCTCGTCATTTGTTCCTCTCTTTTCCCCCCACAGTCCCTAAAGAGTTTGCAGTACATACAGCTTTGTACCAGTATGATTTGTATTTGCTTACTTTGAGATACTACATTGCTGGTTGAAGACTCACATGATTTATGAAACTTAACTGAATGTATTTGACTATTCTGATGAATACAGAGAAGGAAGCCTATGATGAGGAACAGCTGCAAGGTCTACAAAGCATAAAGATCAATCATCCTAATATTAAAGATGTGAGTCACTGGAGTGCTGATAAATATAATTAACTATTTCCTAGACCACAACACCTGAGATTAGGTTGAAGTAATATAGACCGGCTGTTCCATGACCCCCTGACCCCAACTGTCATTGCTGCAATTAATATGGACCAGCCAAACAGGACCACCTAGGATTTTAATGTGTCAAGCTTTAGACAAATGCCTGCTCTTTGCCACATCTGTGAGGACTTTCACATCTCAGTGTCTTAAGGAAAGAAGATATAAAGTTACCTAAAACTATTATTTCATCAAATTTCTTCAAATAAATCAGATTAAAAACTTGTAACACATTTATCAGGATATTTATAAAGTGCTCTCCACAACACTGTATGCTCAAGTCTGAACAGAAAGAAGCAGCTGGAGGTTTGCACTAACATACATGCATGCCCAGTCTCCTCCTCCTAGGAGAGCATATTTTTTCTTTCTTGGCAGGAGGCAGGTGAGGGGCAAGTGGTTATTCGCTAGTTTGATATTGGTGGCACCTGAATTCAATTCTCTGCTCTATCACAGACCAATGTGGTCCGTAATTTATGAGAAACTGTCTCAGCTGTAAAGCACAGTGCACTGGTATAAAATTAAGCCTTAAATAAATTAACTTGTGTCCCTGTAAATGGCTAACTGCAACGTATAAAGCTTATATATACATATATATATATATATACTAGTTTAAAGCAAGGCTGTATATCTTTGTTTTCACAAAGTATCATGAATTACAAATGTGATTCATTCCATGACTCTCAATACAGGAATAATAGTTCTGTTCTGTTTTGCAAAGCTGCTGTAAAAATATACTTCAAAAGCAGCGAGGTATTCAGATAGCATGGCGTGAACACTTAGAAAAGTTCTAAAATACATTGCTACTCTAATACCTGCAAGGTAGCCAATGGAAGTCCACTGATTTGTGTCCTTAGCAAAGATCTGTCTTCAAAGTAGGTCTGAGAAACATGAAGAAAAGGATATTTTTTCTTACTTTTAGAAACATTAAAAACGAGTCTTTAGCTTTAGCTTTGACCCATAACTACAATATGAAAATAATGTTGCAAAGGGACAAACAGTATTTAAAAAAATGTATAGCACATAGGCTGGATTAAGTCACAAAGATATGTTATCTGCCCACATTACAGAAAAGCTTGAATCCATATATTCAGATTGTCACACTTATAGTCCTTCTGAAAGCAAAAATCCTTTTCCAGCTATAGAATTCAAGTAATTCAACAGTTGCTGAATTAAACTGAAATAGGAAGTGGCTTTTCTTTAGAAGTTTTGGAGCAGCTTCCTGAAGCTGTATTGTGTTTTGCTTTCATAATCCATGAAACCTAACCCTAACATCACAAAGGTTATTAAAGACTCTCGTTAGTCATGATCAGTGATACAGGAAAAAGCTAAATCCTTCTTTGTGCTGTGTGTCGCTCATAGTTTGCTATAGTTTGCTCATTGAAACAAATAATCTTTAACAAATAAATAATATTTTCTTGTGTGCCAGTACAACTGACCCCTATGCACCATAGCATCATTTCTCTGCAAGTGCAGCATTCCATCATTATGTTTTTGGTATTAGGGATGTATATTTACACATATACACTTGTTGATTCAGGTGCATTATCAGATTTTAACTGGGGTTTTTTTTCCATTTTTAAGTGACTAAATAATTTTTGTAAACAAAAGTTATTCAGAATCAGGTTAAAAATTGAACAGAAAAAAATTTGAGATCTGAAAGTGAAATATTTAGCAACCTTTTCCTCACCTCTAATGTCTTACTACACAGCTGTGCTGAAACTATCAAGGTATAGTGACACTGGTAGGTACCCTGAAGACCAGATTTTCTGATTGTCCACAGACATTCACACACCAAGTTCCAGCTCCTACAACCTACAGAAAGGAAACTGCCTGACTCAGGGGTATACCTACTAAGAGAAGGAGTAGAGCAGCCTGTATCAGGAGCTAACCCTTTTTCATTGTTCTTTCTGTACATACGTGCCCTGGTACCCCGCAGAATCTCACCAAAGAAGGCCTATTCTTTGCCTTATCGGCTGAGCCTCTAGGAAGATTGGAGTTGCTCCAGTAACTGTCATACAGAGAATGATATAGAGCAAATTTCCACTTGAGGATAAACACTATACTTAAAATGGTATTTTTGACTTGATTCATTCTAGGCAGAAGGAACAGATTCCATGTAAGTTTATCTTTAAGGCCAAGTACCTATCTCAAAACCAAATGGACACGTGGGGGGTGGCGCAGGCAATGGCATCTCTGCAGCTCAGAACATATTTTATATCTTAGTAATGGCCAATCTTATTCTGCTTTTCTCTCTGTCTCCATGGTGCAGAGCTGCAGATAGTCCTATTACCCATTCACAAATGGTACACCTATTAGGAAAAATGAAGGAAAGGAATGTAGGGGTGTGAATGCACTGCAGAGCCGGAATTGGTCCCTGATGAACACCAGAGGTTTGAGGGACATGATGACATCAGATACATGGCTGTGCATGATGCTTGTTGTCAATGCATGCTGCAGCTGGTCAATGTCATCCCAGGATCTGATGCTACTGGTTGCTATTCCAGCACTATCTCTGTCTGGAAAAGGTGTAGCCATCTTAAAATACTTCTTGAAATGTAGATTGTTCTTGCTTTAGGTGACAACTAAAAGGCACCTCTCAGAATCATAAATTCAGATTACGTTATTCTCTCTGTCTCAGTTTAACATTGCATGAAAAATTCTCTAGGCTCTACAGGCTCCTTTTTATGCTTCCTTATCTAGGAGATGTGATTCTCAAAGTATTTTCAAGTCTACAATTTGATCTTTGTGCTCACAAAGAAGGCAGTGAAGCTCTTTGCTAGTCTTGGTACCTATGCAAAATCAATTAGAGGACTGGGTTCTGTATTTGGAATATAAAAATATTTATTTTTTGTATTTAAAAGACAAAAAGGGTTATAGGTGGCTAGAAAGATCTACACATCCAAGAGCCTGATACTCACAAAGATGACCATCTTAAGTCGTCTATTTTTCTCTCCTAGTTCTGGAGTTAGCAGAAAATTGTTGATAACAAGTTCTTGAGAAATGAGAAACAAATCTGCCTTAGACCTCTATAAGAGAGATTTCAGAGACAAATATATTATCATGACTTTACAACATAGACCCAGAATGTTAACCTGATACTTTCTTGTTGAATCTAACAACGTGCAGTACAAAATGTACATCTTTTAGAAAATCATCCACTCGACTTTGGAAGATATCCACATATGAATTTCTCCACTTTCTTTGAGAGACTCCAAAAGGAAAGATGAAAAAATGTGCATTATTTCTATAAGTTTGATTTCATCTTTCAGGGTTTTTTTAATGTAATCTTTTTTCTAAAAAATCTGTTATTCTTGATAATATTTAGCATGATCAAGATCAGATTACTTATGTTTATTTTTATATTCTCCTGTTTGTCTATCTATATTTCTATCTAATTTCACATTGTCATATTCTCTAATATCCCTGAAAGACATTATTCTAATCAAGTTATTTTTAAGACTCTCTTCGCATGCTTCATTGTGTCAAGATCCATTAAATTTAAGCATAATCAAACACAGTTAATCTGTTTGAAATGCCTTCCTACTCTTCTTACGATTTCCTTGTTTATATAACCCAGGATGACAGTGCTGCAGCATTGTGTAGGGCTTCATGTTGAGATGTTTGCCTACTATGACAAGGAAAAGATACACTTTTTTTTTCCCCTGTGATTAAGCCTAAATTGTGGTTTAAATGAAAGGGCATTTTCTTTTATTACTTAAGGAAGCATTCAGCAATTAAGTCTTTTTTATGTGCAGTTATTTTTCCTATCTTGTAGTAAGGCATAGGAGCAGAGGTTTTGTTTCCTGTGTGTATTTAGTTCTACGAGGTTATACTAAATAAACATTATGATGCAATTGGTGTAAGAATGAACTTTTATTAAGTTATTTACAAGGCTTGTATGGAACAACTTTTAGTGTTCATATGGTATGTAGTATGTGGTTACACGGTTTACCAGTCTTTTATTTGTTGCATATGAAAATGAAATGAAATGTCTCCTAATTTGAATTCCAGACTGAAAAGCTATGATAAGATGAAGTTAAGATTGCGAGACAGTGACTGTAAATGAAAGGAAAATATAGTTCTAATTATGTTAAAACTCATCTTGCTGAATTGTTAAGGTTTTAAATCCAAACATTTTCAAGTAAGAAACTGTCATGCGCAATTGTAATGCTCCTTTCCTGTGAAGCTTCCCTCTTTCCATTTTTACCTTTTTCTCTCCTGCAGGTTTCTTGGGATCCCCTGCACCATTCCATTCCTTCATCCTCTCTCCTCCTGTGTAAAATACTAGGTTCCCCTATAATGTTATTCTTAGCTCTGGCTTTTCAGTTTCATGCAGTGAAACCAAAGCAGCAGCAGTAACCCACTCCAATAAACACTGAAAGGTCAATGACAATTTAGGTAAGAAATCTATTGATTCCCTGTTCCTATGGGCAGTCTCTCTTAACTCATTAAATCATCACAAGTAAGGAAACTCACACAAAAGAATAGAAGAGTGGTGTTTATCGATTGCCTCAATAATCCCACCAAAGTATAACCTGGGCCTATATGTGGTCTTAATATTCATGCAGCAATCATTAAATAATTTAGGTTAACTATAACTTAATTTATTCAAATTATATTGTACACCAAATTTGTGGATAAAAATATCAAACCACATAAAAGTATGGTAAAAACTAGTCGTAGTGGGACTAACCAGTCTGACAAGCTCAGTTAGCATCTTTTTAAATACCGGAGCAGAAAGTCAGTAGTCATTCCAGAAATATCTAGCTCCTAGATACATTTCTAGCTCAATTTTAAAACTACATGTAAACCTTTCCATACTATCAGACATTGCTTAGATCTCAAATAAGACTCTGCTATCCTTACTTACCCTTGGCCACTCTGAATGTTCTACTTTGACGTATCCCATAAGCTTTGGAGACAACTGTTGATAGATAGTTAACAACTTATACCTATTTCTTTAGGCTGTATCTGCTCACAGAAATAGTATGACACCCATTCTTACAAGTCAAAATAATGCATAAATTACAACATACGTATCTGATTCTGCATGGGCAGTACTCTCATTCCCAGGACCTGGATTATTTTTTGAACTGCCAAAGAATTTCAGTGGAAATGACATGGAGGCCTGGACAGCAGTCACAAAAATATTAGTGTTAAGTAACAATATAACAGGTTCCTGATTTGTAAAAGAACAAAGTTTGTAAATCGGTTATGCCTGTATGTATTAATAAGTGAACAGTACTTCAAGAACTTTGCTATAATAAAAAACAAACCTAACCAAAATACAGTATAACTGATTTTCAGTAGCATACGTATTTTACTAACTGAATTATCAATCTAGTTTCAAGAAAATTACCAAAATATAGCAAACGTACTAGTTGCTTTTTGAAAATTATCCCCAGCTAAATCGTGAAAATCATATAATCATTTTTGAAGAGGAAACAGCTGTTACATACTATTACAAAGTCTGACTCTCAGACCTAGAAATTCAGGTCACTGCAGCCCAGAATTCTGTAGAATTGTATGGCAGTGACATTCAGGAGACTGTTTAGTGAAATGGTTCTATGTAAGCGATAAAAAAGTGTCCTTCACACAGAATACACTATTCAGAAATCATCTAGGAAGTAGCCTTAAGAAATTTCTGAACAAAACCTGTGCTGTGTCTTCCTTTAAGGTACAATGACTACTCCATTTCCAGTATCCTCAGAATGGGAAGCATGTCTCTCAGATAGCAGTTTTAAGCAGCAACGACTGCCTTGTTCCAGAAGTACCATGCTCCTAAGAACCAAAGAGCTAGCAAGGACAGTTTGCACAAATATGCACAAGCAATGCCAAGATACTCATGCTTATCTGAATGCATCAGTTGTTCTATCATCAAGCCATAACAAACATCCTCAAAGCATACTTTGGGATAAATGGAGCCTGTCCTATCCCAGAATTTTTCAAGTATAGTGAGGTCAGTTTGGAGCACAGAGGAAAAAAAAACACCGAAAAAACTTTTCCCTACCAAACCAGCACACTCTTTGCTCAAAGAAAAGAAACAGCGTGTGCAGACATTTGACATAAGAAAGCTTTATCCTGCAATCTTTCAGATCCTATTTTAATGTTAATCTACCTTGTATGTCCATGGTCAGTTTGCCCAGAGATAGGCTTACATAGGCCGAAAAGAGTTTTGCCAGCCTAAATCAGATTTTAACTTCCAATCCCAAGATACTAAAAAATAAAAAAATCTGATTTTTTTGTGATCCATTTATAAAAATGCTACATTGAGTTGTCTCATATTTTTAAACTTGAGTTTTGAATTTTTAAGTTTAATGTTTTTAAATGTTTTGTCCTAATTATCTAAAACATTTAGCAGAAAGTCATGGAAGATAATACTCAAAAACTTTCCTTTTAGAAATGCTGAAGCAATTTCAACAATTGGAAACATTTTTAAAAAAAAACCAACAAAACCAAAACAACAAACAAAACAATTTGGGAGATTTACAGAGAGTATTCACATCAACCATTCAGATCTTAAAACGTTACCATTTTCTCATGGAAATAAGTAGCTCACCAGAAAATCCCTAACCAGTTCTACAGCTAACATCTACTTCTCTTCAAATAAACACCCAGAAGCTTATCTGTAAAACTATTTTGCCAGTATTTCAGATATCAGCTCCATTTAACTTACCAGTTCAGCCCCTAACACAATATCGATCCCAGATCCAATGACATTTGCATTTCCAACTCTAGAGTCCTTTTACTTTCCATCACAGTCTCCACATTTCTTCCCAAATTTCATTCCATTGTATTTACCAGTCTGTTTTTCTCTCTCTTCCTTGGTTAATTTTTTTTTTTCAGTGCTCTGCTTTTGAACCAAAGAACTTCCTCACCACCGGTGTCTGCTTCAGGAGAGAAGTTATGGGAGCATGCAGTCCACTTTAAACATCATTTCAGCATCTGAAAACAGCAGAAAGGAAAAATGGTTTCACTTTTGCAGACCTGTCTTTAACAAAGTATGTTTTGCTGCTTAGTGAGAATGCGCATACCACAGTCTGTACTCAACTGTAGAAACAGGAAAAGTTCACATATTCTTAACACAAACAGATTTGGCTGAAAGTTCAGTGTTAAAATCTAAGTCTATATAAAGAATATGCAAACCACATCTAGACGCGAAAGCTACTCCTCGTAAAATTTGAGGTTTCTGCTCAAGTTTGTTAGTTGGAATAGACAATACACTATCTGCATTTCGCAGATCATAATATAATGAAAAGTAACTTCTGGAAATACTGATCCACTGCGAACAGAAAAGATACGTTGGATAATGCTGTCATCCATAATGCCTTTTTTTCAAGCAAGTGGCTAGCACAGTAACATTATTAGTAACGAAAAAAATAAACCTAGTAGGGGGTTAAAGAAGTTATAGCACATTTAGATAATTTTTCAAATAGTGTCTGATAAACCTAGAATATCAGGTTATTTAAATATCTCACTGAAGCAATCACAAAATGATAAATACTTACCTTTGAAGATTAGTGGATGGGTGTGATACTGGAAGATTCAGAGTAGAAAAAAAGTATTTAGGGCATTACTGATATGTGAAAGTAGTCTAGGACAACAAAAAAAAAGTAAACACTGGGACACAACAACGAAATCAGTATCAGGCCAGCACTGATTTGTTGTAAAAGACAAATCATGCCAAACTAATCCCATTTCCTCCTATTACAGAGCTTGAGCAATAGGTGTGATGTATTTTGACTGATGAGTTTTTTGACACAGTGTCATAAACCACTCTTCTGAGCAAACAGAGCAAATCAGGCTGGGAAGAAAATATTATAAAGTTGACACAAAACTAGTTGGGTAATTGCATCCAAAGAGCATGGGTGTGATGGAGTTCCACGGGATTCTGTACTTCATCCTGTTTTATTCAATTCTTTACTAATGACCTGAATAATGACTACTCCTTTTAAACTTGTGGATTATACAAAAAGGAGATGGACTGCAAATGCCATGGAAGTACTTGTGGTTCAAATTCAAATGATCTCAACAAAGTGGTGTAACGGCCTGGAAAAATAGGAGGAGTTTCTATACAGATATGTGTAATGAAGAATGCTTGTGCAGGAATAATCAACTTCAGATATACAGAAAGAGGAACAAAATAATTACTTAGCAGGAAGAGATCTGGAGCTTATAATGGACCGTGTTCTGGATGCAAGTCAATGCGCCAAGAAGCTGGACTGTCTGAAAAAATGGCACTGGATGCCTGATCAAAGCAGTAAGCCTGGAGGTGTGTGTGGTTCAGGAGTGTGTGAGATGAGGGAAACAGAAAAAATTTAATGGTAGAAAGCAAAAATGGGTATTGGCCTGATTCAGCAACAAACAGTGCCTTTGCCTACTTTTACATTTGATTTGTTGTTGCAGGTTGAGGAGGTAAATTTTCAAGGATGAAAAGCCATTGTTGTCTTCAGCAGTGGCTTGGAGAAGACCCTTTTCCACAGGCTCCTGCTCTGCGTGGAACAACCTATGGAGTCCAGCAGAGGTGAACAAGTGGAAGTGACCTAAGGAACAAATGGTTTATGCCAACTCACTTTCTTCATGGACAGATGATGCCTTCCTTCTGAGGTAGAAAAGATACACTTCTTTCAAGGGAGAAAGAAAGATGACTATCTTTACATCCTTGAATTTGTGTGTGCTGTCACAGACAACAAAACCTGCCTGCCTTTTTTGGATCCCATTAAGAATACAACTAACGGACAAAGTCCGTTATCTTCCACTGTGACCTTGGGAAACAAAGAAGTTACCACTGTACTGAG
The DNA here is from genome assembly GCF_000690835.1 of Fulmarus glacialis. Taxonomy (NCBI): domain Eukaryota; kingdom Metazoa; phylum Chordata; class Aves; order Procellariiformes; family Procellariidae; genus Fulmarus; species Fulmarus glacialis. The sequence goes on from NW_009186784.1 coordinate 18,462, forward strand.
TCCAAAAGGTTGTGTGTGAGTAAACTCTCAGTCTGAATTTGAAAACATTAGAAAAGGTTATCTGTCACTTTCTTTGTTTATTCATTCTAACGACTAATCATTCTTATGGTTAAAATTTGAGCTTTATTTCCAGTCTCACTTTCTATCCAGCTTCCAGAGATTGATGCTTCTTATTTCTTTCTCTGCTTTAGTCTTATTATTTTCTCCTTACCAACATACACTATACTATTGAGTATACTGCCAAGCAACCTCTTTTTCAAAATATTGATCCCAGAACTGGATATGATATTCCACTATCTGTCTCACAAAACCACTAGTAATCATCTCATTGTAATCACGTGTGTTCAACTCTCTACGTAAACGTATCAGAACTAAATTTCAGGTCAACAACTTTGACCTAAAAACTAACACCATCTATGTCAAAAAACCTGCCTTATAGAATATTCTCCATTGTTTAGGCATATCCTGAATTATTCTTTCCTAGGTGTTTGATCTTACATTTTTTTAAATAAAACATACACCATACAATTATTTGTGTTAAAGAGCAGAAAGATGAATGGATAACTGACTGTCCAAAAAGGACCAGTTACATCACAGATGGAGAAAAGCAGAAAGCAATAAAAACTTAATGAAGGACGTGATTTTTACTCCCAATGAATAGAACAGAATTCCGTCTATACAATGTAGTAAGCTAAAAGAAAAGAAGAAAGCTAACAGTTTCAGTGGAGTGTCAAGTATACGATACATGAGAACATACACAGACCACTATTCACCCTTCACACTGTAATGAAACAGAGTAATTAGAAGTAACATTGCAGCAACTATAGCTTGTGGGCAGCTGGGAAAGATTTGTATAATGCGATGTTACCATGACATCCTCTGCTGACTGCCCTCTTCCTGTACATAGCTAGATGCATAAACTGTGTAGCCATGTGCGGCAAATTCATTTTTTTCCCTGCAAGTTCATCTGGCAGTTCAGGTACTGCTTAATTGATCTGTACAGGTGCAGTTAAACCTAAACTTCCAGAGGTTTTTCCAATTGTGCATGTACAGATTGCCTCAACCAGGCATGCACACTGTATCAGGTCACAGGAAAGAGAACAGACTGCTGTGGACAGTTTTTTCCCCTCCCTGGCATCAGCGCAATAACTCTTCCATCTGGAATGATCATGAAATAGATGACATTTCAGTCAGTACAACAGGCCAGGTTGTCCTCAGGGTCACATCACGTGATTTCACTGAATCCTTTTATAAATAGCATTTGTATATAACTGGCTGACACAGCATTGAAGAAGTCCTGTCCTCATCTATTGCAATTACAAAGGTGTGTTCAACATGGCCGATACACTAATCAGACGACTCAGCAACCTACAACTTTTTAAAAATACTGTAATCTTTCTTTTTGAAGAAAAACTTGTGCCCATGTCGGCACAGAGGATGTGAATCTGTGGGTGAATCACAACCTATGAGCTATAGCGCTAGATTTCACACAGATGAGAAAACCAATGATATATAATTCTCAGCTTTTCTACTGCTACTTCTCCTCTTTGGCTATTTTAAGAGTTGCAGAAGAGCTTTAACACAGGGTATAGTAGCTAAGGTCATATACAGCTGTCATTTTTCTACTCAGCCATCATGTGACCCACGTTGTGAAATGCTCAATTATGTGACCCTATAATTAAACATGGCAAGAGCAGAAGGGAGGGGGACAACTCACCACCCGTTGCCATCAGAGCCACATCTGCTTTAGCCACAGTAAGCTGTAAGGAAGAAGCACTCTGAGAGTAGTTGATGACACTTATGACACTTCAAAGATCACCTGAACAACGAAGCAAGGCTTCAGGATCTTCTAGTATGCTTCTTTCAACAGGGGAGAAGTAGGAACTAGAGCGCTCAGGAAAAAACTACCACCGGCTACCTGATGTGGCTCTGGCCTTGCATTTGCATTTGAACTTATGGCAGCCGTTCAGGGATGGCACCTGGACCTCACATGCCCCTCCTGCGACAAATTCACACATGGACCTCACAGTCCTCCTGAGCTGACTCCTGTATAGAATAGCTGGCTGGGCCACGGGATCATGGGAAGCTTGCATTAGTTATAATGCCTCAGCAGGCTTTGACCTGGGAGTATAAACGTACATGCTCCAAAATATCCAAGCACCAAAATGTCTAGTATATGGGGAGCTGTTGGGAAACAGCCTGTCACAACGCTAACCAGCATAGCCAGGGTACACTACTGTACTGAAACTGATTCATTCCTAAGGAAATACTGCACACAACAGCAAAATTAAGTATGATTTCCAACAGCAAAGCCAAAGAATATGGTTGAAGATGATAATTACTTCCCATGTGATACAAAAAAGTCTGTTAAGTGGGACTAGCAATCATCTCGTTTTACAGTGCTGACATTTTCAGCAGATTTGGTAGTCTGTAGAAGATGCAGAAGATTAAAATGCAACAATTTCAAAAGAAAATTCACCAAAGAATAAACAGATTCAAAAATCATATAGAGAGTAAGGTGCCATGTGTGTGTGCAAATCCCAGGTGGGCAACAAGCTAACAATAGCAAAATGGGTCCTAGTAAGACAGCTGATCAAAATGAAACAATGCTGCAGCTGTACATTTGGTCCAAAAAGCGGTTTGTAGAGAAACAGGTTGTAAATTTGATCAACCACTGTACTTACAAACATAGATTTAGTACTGCCATCCTTACAGGTGCCATATATATAGCTTAAGAGTTTCTCCATCGGTACCTAAAGTATTTACAGTTCACGTTTCCACTTCCTTCACAGATTTCCAAGTGGAGATTAGCAATGAACTTGTTAGACTAAACGTTGCCTGCCATCGGTGCTGCTCGTGCAAACGGATGGATGGGGCTTGCTCCGATCGTGAGAGCTGGGAAGAGTAACTCATCCTGGTTTTAGGCGGCAGGGAGCTCCTGCTCAGCAGGGACTACCTGAAGCTGGTTTACAGAAGAGATGGGTGCGAGCTGTCCCTTCTTTCTTCCCCAAAACCTACGGGGCTGCTGGAGGAGGCGGCACGGTGCTGACCGGAGCGGCTGGCCGAGGCCAGGCAGAAGAGCTGGGGCCAGGCCGGGGCTCCCGCTCCCGCTCCCCTGG